>NC_090178.1:16321712-16516712 GCF_024679245.1 Pseudorasbora parva | reverse complement strand
TTTCGTCTTCCAATTAACTGTGACTATAATCGATTAATGGCAACGAGCACAATCCGAAGTGAGCCATTAATGATAGATGTTTTAAATGTGTGTGGTCAGCAGTGGTGAGAGCGGGGTTTGGGGTCAGAATTGATCTTGACACCAGGTCACCGGTGAAGGTCACGTTCAGATTCTGTGCCACCTATCCAATACTGTATTATGCAACTGCTGGTCGTATGATTTCAAGAAACGACCCTCCCGTGGCCTTGCATAAGCTTACATCATCAGTTTGGTACATGTTTTTATTGAACTGAGGCCAAAACCCTCCACTGCAGTGACAGCAATTTCAAACTGACCACAAATTGATTACGAATAAGCATTTTTTACTGCTGGGGGTCAAAACTAATCTGAGGGGGCATTAAAACGGCATTCGATTTTCATGTCACATGCATTTGCAGTGTCATATGCTTCCCTATAATGAGACTGAGAACTTGTTAAAGGTTATAAGTGTGTAATTTTAAACTGGTGGCACCATAAAATGGGCAAAAACGATTGTTTTTGCCCATTTTATGGTCCTTGGGGCAAAAAGTCTGAATGCTTATAGAAATAAAAAGCTGCATGTTTTGAGCTGTCATTCTTGTCCGTAGAACAATAAGAGTTATGCGAGTTTTCCGGCCGAGAACTGCCATTTTGTGGTATAAATATGTTGAATGGTTCCAGATTGGGTGCTGGTTCCAGGAAAACACCCTTTCAGTGGAAATGATTCTTCAGTAATCTACTGTAATTATACACTACTGAGCGAAAGTTTGTCAGTAATCATTTATTTTTCATTTTTTTAATAATTAGTACTTTTATTTAGCAAGGATGCCTTCAATTTATCCAAAGTGAGAGTAAAGATTTCTACATTGTTACAAAAAATCTATTGTAATGTAAAACTATTTTACATTAGAATTATTTCTTATGGATCACGTGGCATTGTAGACTGAAGCAATGGCTGCTGAAAATGTAGCTTTGCCATCGCATGAATCATTTACTTTTTAAAATGTCTAAATAGAAAATAGTTATTTTAAATTGTAATAATATTTCACAATATTAATGTTTTTACTGTCTTTTGATAAAATAAATTCCCCCTTGGTGAGCATAAAAGACTTGGAGAGGACAAAAATCTTGCCATCCCCAAACTTTTAAACAATAGTGTACCTGTTGGGACTTATGTCAATATTCTGTGTGTCTTCTAATTACATTTCTCTATTCTGTTTCATTCAATAGAGCTGAAAAACGGAGTTCCTGTGCTGAGTGTGAATCACGGCTCTGGGACTCTGACATTGCAGCTGCCCGCGAGAGCCACTGTCATGGACCGCCGCTGGCATCACCTCGACATCATCAGCGACGGCAAGGTATAAACAAAGATTGAAAATGGAGAGCATGCAAACAGAATAAGACACTGGGCAGTTGTCATTCTCAGAGGAATTGTTGTTAAACTTCACAATGTTCTCAATCTCACCTCAATTTCATTGAGATATGAAGCTTCCAGAGAGTCCAGATCATCACGGGTTAAGCAGATTGTTAGCTTTATTGCCCTCTGGGATCTGGGTATAAAATATTCCATTATGAAACGTGACCTCTCCTGCACCCAGATGTGGTGTAATGTTTTGCCTTGTAGTAAAATCATTTGTGTGTGTGTGTTTTTGTGTAGACTGTACAGATGATTCTGGACTACTGTTCTGGTGCCACGGTGAATGAGGTGGAAGGCCTGGGAATTGAGACGTCTGAGACTGATCAGTCGGTGTGCAAGGCCTCCGGAGAGACGCCAGGCAGTGAAAGGTCAAAAACATGCTGCTATAAGTACATTTGATCTTAATATATCAATAGTTAAAGGAAAAACCCTGGTGAGAAGATCTTAAGATCATTTGCATGCTGGTCTTTGGTTACATTTGTTAAAAGTCAAGTTTATTAAAGAGCCCATGAAATGAAAACTGCCTTTGTGGCTTCCAATTAGAATTTAAGGAATTCCACTATGTAGTTGCCCTTTTATGGTCTTGCTGAAGTGCTAAACTGTCACCTGACCTCCCCTCATCATTCAAAAGGGAACTAAAGTGTTGTGGATTTTTGATTGGAGTGTCATGGCCTCATATTTTGAGCGCGTCTATAAGCTTGTGTCTTTCTTTTCCAGGACAGCGGACTAAAAATGTTAACTTATCTTTCACTCCGGAATATACAAATTTTTGTCCCATAAAATGCTCTCTAGAATACCACCTGCCTCTGTCTAGCAATAGCAAGTAGCAAATCATGGTTTCTGACTGGCTGTAATAAACTAAACTGCACATATTTTCTTTTCTCTTCAGGTTTTTGGACATCTACCAGCCTCTCCAGTTGGGTGGGGTTAAAGAGACACGTTCACTCCATAAATTACACCCCAATTACAAAGGATTTGTGGGATGTATGAGGAACTTTGTGGTGGACAGTCAGGTAAAACTAGTGTAAATGTGTTAATTTTTTTTAGGTGCTGCTTTGCGTATAGTATAGTATAGTATAGTATAGTATAGTATAGTATAGTATAGTATAGTATAGTATAGTATAGTATAGTATAGTATAGTATAGTATAGTATAGCTCAGATTTTTAGGATGGGAGTTGAGACAAAGTTTAACCTAAAACAACTAAAAAAAGATTGCATCCAAGTTTGCATTCTTATACTATGCAATAATGTGTAGATATTTATATTTTATGCTATGGTTTCTCTTTTATTGACAGTTGGTCTTCATTCATAAAACATAAACAAAATTAATTCTGCTACAAATACCAGCAGCCATATCACCCTGTAGCCCAAGACAGGTTTCCCACTGAAGCTAAGCAGGGTTGAGCCTGGTCAGTACCTGGATGGGAGACCAACTGGGAAAACTAGGTTGCTGCTGGTAGAGGTGTTAGTGAGGCCCGCAGGGGGTGCTCACCCTGTGGTCTGTGTTGGTTCTAACGCCCCAGTATAGTGATGGGACCCTGTACTGTCAAAGAGCGAGGTCCTGACTCTCTGTGGTCATTAAAAATCCCATGGCACTTCTTGTAAAAGAGTAGGGGTACAACCCCGGTGTCCTGGGAAAATTCCCTTGATTGGCCCTTACCAATCATGGCCTCCTAATAATCCCCATCCACTGAATTGGCTCTATCACCCTTTCTCCTCTCCACCTATCGCTGGTGTGTGGTGAGCGCACTGGCGCCGTTGTACTGTGGCTGCCATCACATCATCCAAGTGGATGCTTCACACTGGTGGTGGTTGAGGAGACGCCTGACAGGAGTGTAAAGCGCTTTGGGTGTACAGTAGTATATATGAAAGCGCTATATAAATGCCTCATTCATTGATTCATTCATTCATTCATACAAATCATTTGTAAAAAAGCCATTTTTGTCACATATGCACTACTGTATCTAAATTAAGAGATGCATTGTACTCATGTTTTGTGAGTGAAGCTTTGTTTTAATGTGTATATTTGGATTCTTAGTGTTAAAAAATATATATTTTCATGGCCAACATTCAGCTGAATGTGTTTCGGGTTGCAATCCACAATCTTTTGTTTGGTCAGAACAGACGTTCACTTGAGCCACTTTCTGACAGGGAGTCAATATGGATCAATGAGGTTCAGCATTGCGCTGACTCAGGCCTTCCTGTATTTACACGTGTCTGTTTTCTGTCAGGTGTTCGACCTCAGCAGTCCAGCAGAGAGCGAGAACAGTGCCCCAGGATGTGCCCTGACGGATGGTGTGTGTCTGACTGCTGGAGGACCCTCCTGTGGGGTCCATGGGAAATGCTTGGGGGAATGGGGCTCCTTTAGCTGTGATTGCCATCCTGGATACAGCGGACACAAGTGTGACAAGGGTATGTGTGACAATATGTATCACTTCAAGGATTGTTAAACAATAATACCACACTATATCATCCATATACACCATATATTGTTCTAAAGTTTGGGGGAGGTAACATTTTTTTATGTTTTTGAAAGAAGGCTTTTGTGCTCACTGATCAAAAATACAGTAATATTGTGAAATATGACGATTGAAAATAATTATTTTTTTCTTTTTAACATATTTTAAAATATAAGGTATTCCTGTGATCAAAGCTGAATTTTCAGCATCATTACGCCAGTCTTCAGTCACAAAATCCGACCCCAACATTTTTAACGGAGTATAGCTCCATATTAAACATCAAATATCTTTCTGTTTTATACTATGGTTTCTGTACGTTATAGCACTTCCTGAGTGGTCGTTTGAGAAAGACAGTGTGTTGAGGTACCAGCTGAGAGGGGGAGGAAGTCCACGCAGGACCCAAGCTCACTTCCTGCTGAGAACACGCTCTTCCATGGGCAGCCTGCTCAGCATGGCTTCACGTGACACCAACGAGTTCATTATCCTGGAGGTCAGTGATACACACACATGCATAAATAACATTCATTTAAAGAATGCTTTAAGTGTCCAAATACTTGTTGGGGTGAGTGAATATGTCTAAACTGTAGCCCTGTGTCGTCTTTTTGTCTCTCAGATAGTAGATGGATACCTCACTGTTCGTGCTAACCTTGGAGATGGCCCTCACTCTCTCAAACTTACAGGCCAGCGTGTGAACCACGGCCAGTGGGTCTTGGTCAGCCTTCATCGCAACGACAACATCTTTACCCTGCAACTGGAGCAGGGCGGAGGTTCACGAGAGGTCACGGGGGTCCTGGGTCAGAAGCAGGAAATAGTAGTTCACCCCTCCAGTGTGTTTTTGGGGAACAGTGCCACTCCAAACCCGCAGGGAGACTTTCAGGGTGGGTTCAAATCCTGATGAGAATAAATGTATTTTCTTATTCAGATTTTTTTATCATTCATGCTTTTTATAATTAAAGCTTAATATCCGACCATTTTCTGAAATGAAATTCAGAATTTCTTAAAGGTGTCATGAACTGGCTTTTTAAAAAAATGTATACTGTTATCTGAGGTCAACGTTTGTGTGGTTTTTACATTCAAAAACATCATAATTAATAAGTAACGCTGAACGCTGGGTTTTGATGGACGTGCCGCATTGGAGACTTGGAAGTAAACGCCCATGGCTAGAATTGGATAAGATTTGCATATTTAATGAGCTTCAGCTCCCCTGTCAGTTCAGTTCACATGAGGGAGGGATTGTTTTGAAAGCGGCAACCGGAATGATTCTCTCGATTACAGGGCTTGTAAACGTCTTTATCAAACAAACACAATGGTTTATTTCTCCACCACACGTGATTGATTGGAATATAATTTTTTTATTACTTGGCCCGTCTGATTGGTGTATGTAAGCACAAACCGTGCGCGCACATACACACACACGTGCGTGCGTGCGCCCAGATCAAGAAACAAATATTATTTTACTATTTGAGATTCACCGGCCTGCCGGTGGGTGTACGTTTTGGTAGCCCGTCTGGAAAACACATAACCGCGGGACTACTATTACATATGAAGAAGACGTTTTACTCACATAAGTGTGTTGCACCATTCCTGTCGGATCCAATATAGACACAGCATTGTGGTTTAATTTCAATATGTCTGCAAATCCAGCTCGAACAGAGACTTGTTTACTAAGGATTCCGCAGCGAACATGCATACAATGTCTTCCGCACGTGAGCTGGAACATTATTCAAATTAAATAAAGTATCACACATTCCTAATATTATGATCTGAAGGAAGCTTATGCAACGACTGTGTTCTTCCACAATTTCTTGCTATCTTCTTCGGCATTTTTATTGCTGCTGGCTAGCGTGATCCGAACAGCTCCATAAGTCGGTGGGCGGGCCACTGAACTACATATGCTTATTATTCTGTAGAGGCTGTGTTTCATCAGTCGATGACGTCAAGATGCGGCACATGATCGTTTTCTGGGCCTGGTGTTTATAAATTATGAAACTTATATGATATTCTTATATTACCATGACCTATTATATATCAAAAGATTTCTCTGTTCATCACCTCTTTAGTATAAATATTAACAAAAATAAAAAAAGTAGCTGTGTTAAAATACTGTGTTACAGTGTCAAATACACAATAAAACATTTTACACCCTAATTTCTACGTGTTTTACCGTACAGGCTGTATGCGGGATGTAAGGCTGAACGGTCACTCTCTGCCACTGGATGGCCAGGGCACAGAGTTTAGTACTGTACTGGAGCGGCATGGAGTCGTGCCCGGCTGTCACTCTGACGCCTGCAGTGTCAAACCCTGCCTGAGCCCACTGTTCTGTGTCGACCTGTGGAGGAAACACGAGTGCAGGTGAACACTCTCTCTTACACGGTTTAAACTGTCAAACTCCTCTTTCTTTGTTTCAACGTCCGCTCTCTTTTCAGGTGTCCAGCCAATCAGGTTGCAGTTGTGGATGAGGTCACAGGTCTATTGCGTTGTGCCCCCTCTCCCTGCAGCCCCACCACATGTCGTAACGGTGGCACCTGCCTGGCTCACTCCACCAAGAGCTACCAGTGCCGCTGTCCAGAGGGCTTCAGGGGCCAGTGGTGTGAGATCGGCCAAATGAAATCTCTTCGTCTCGCCGCGCTCAGTCCGAGCTCCATCTTAGCCATCAGCATGTGTCTACTCGTCTTTTTTGGTAACTATCCTCACACACACACCCATATATTGTCATAAAGTCAGTGTTGCTGTAACGTCAATGTGGAATCATGATGCGACCCTCTCAGTTTGTGTCAGTGTATTAAGAAAGCTGTCAATTGAGCGCTAACAAACAGTGGAAAGAATGACGAGGCAGGCCAGACGTGTATGTGTATGTGTGCGCGTCAGACAGGTACAAAAATGACGTGACAGGATGGCAGTGCCCTCCAGGCCTCTCTGCCGGCTCTGACACCCCATCAGCCACATTGCAAGCACACACACAAATCCTTTTTAAAGCATTACTGCATACTGGCAGAAAGAAAGCACTCATCAACTGAGGCCAAAATGTGAAGGGATCTATTGCGCTTCAGAGAAATTTGGGTTAGTTGTCAGAAAATAATGGGTTATTTTCGGATTTATCTGCCTTTAATTGAAATGAGCAGTCAAACTTGTGCACTTAGAAGTCAACATGAAATCAAAACTGACCCTGTTTAGTTCTGTTGAGGCTATCCTGTAATCCTCGGCATGAATGGCGTGGTGTTCTCAACTCATAGCAACAGGAATCCATGCTCAAACGTTAGCTTTCTTTTTTTCTCATTTATTATAAAAGTAAAAAGAGTATTTTTCCATCTAATGGCTCTTCACCCAGTGTGGCTATAAACAAGTGTTATTGTGCTGTTGGTGGAAACTGGAAAGGGTGTTCAAGGCTATGGTAAGAACCGTGCTTTCCCCGCCATCCACACCTTGTCTAATTAATTACCACACCTGTAAATATACTCAACTCTCGGTGAAGTGCCACGCCTAGTGCAATGCTCCCTCTAGTGGCTAAAATAGGAAATAAAATTAACCTGTCTAAAAGTGAGTATAAATGGCTCCTACAAGTTCAACACACATTTTTGGTTTTATTTAGATTGATTGATGAAAAAAGCTTTCATTAAAATGTGCTCTGCCTCTGAATCAAAACATTTGGGATCCAAAATCTAATTTAAACCTTTAAATAATATAATTTAAATATAATTGATCGATTTGAAATATTTCATATTTAATTAAACTATCATTTAAAAGTTTGGGTTCGGTACATTTAAAAAATATATTTTTTTGAAAGACACACATATATATATATATATATATATATATATATATATATATATATATATATATATATATATATATATATATATATATATATATATATATATATATATATATATATATATATATATATATATATATATATGTTCTATCACTTTTGATCAATTAAGTGCTTCCTTGCTGAATAAATGAATAAAAGTATGTTTCATAAAAAAAATTTTTTTCCAAAACTGACCCTAAACAGTAGTGTATAAAAATGAAAACAGAGTTGTCTTAAACTTTAGGATCCCATTGTAATGTCACATTATGGAAGTACAATGGGTTGTGAAGGACTTTAATTTACCTTACTGCACATGCACACCCCCACAGAACTAAATGTTCAATAACCGGTTATATTATTTTTGTTTTAATCTCTCTCTTCCCTCTGCAGCAGTGCTCGTGGCAGTGACCGTATGGAATCAGAAGGGCAGTCGGAATAAGTTCCGCAAGCGAGGTGTGTACCACATCCCAGCGGAGCACGAGAGCTGGGAGGACATCCGGGAGAACATCCTCAACTACAACGAGGAGGGAGGAGGAGAGCAGGACCAGGTATTCCATTAACACAGGGCAGCCAGCGGGAGGTATTGATTTACGTTCAGTAAAACTCAGGTCAAGGGGAATGACCTCCATCAGCATCAACACGGCAATGGCAGTCTCCTCTAGGTGGCAGCATCTGCACATCAAGAGCATGGCAATGCTCAGAATGGAATACTAGTGTTTCTGTTTAGTCAACATACTGCTTATTGTTTTTCATACATTTCAAAATTATGCTATTTTGTTGCCATATAAACTTGTATTTTTTTGTTTAAATATGTTAATTAGAGAGTCATCCAGTTATCTTGGAAATAAAATACCATTATTTTGCATTTTAAGTCTTAACTGACAGTCCGTTTTAATAATGAAATGTTAATTGTTGTAACATACAGACAATTCACACACAGTACTGTATACACACTGCATAATGCAGAAACAGTAGTAGTTTAGTATTCCATTTCAAACTTAGAAAATGTTTCCTGATCAACATTCTTTGCTCTTTCTGAAACAACATTCCTCACATTCAATATTATAAAAAAAAAAATTTTTTATCTTGTTTGTGTCAATCACATTTTTATACACTACTGTTCAAAAGTTTGACGTCACGGGTGAAATTTTTTCTTTTTCTTTTTAAAATGTATTATTTAGCAAGAACACATTTAATTGATCAAAAGCCTTTGTAATGACTTTTACTTTGTTACAAAAATGCACTTCAAATAAATTCTGTTGTTTAAAACTTTTCATCAAATAATTATTTTAAAATCTAATATTTTTTCACAGCATTACTGTTTTTTGTTTGTTTGTCTGTTTATTTATTCATGTTCGCATCAGTCAAAAACATAACATGAACAAATCCTAATAATAAAAAAGAGAAACATATGCAGGATGTTCATTATATCTCAGTGGAGGTAGGCAATAAGAAACAAACAAATATCCAAAATACATAAACATATATATTTATATATTACCAAATGAATAGGGTTTATTCATTTTATACTACAACTGTCACACTATGGGTACTTGCTGGAATCTTCACTTATCACAAGAGATTTCAATGGCTCTTTACATATTTTATTAAATTACATAATTTGACCTAGAAGATGGAATATTAAATATGGCTCTTTTTACTATATTTTTGATTGAGCAAGATATTTTCATATCAAAAACATAAAATCTTACCTGTCCCAAACTTTTGAATGTTAGTGTATTCAGATTTTCAATAAAATGCCATTTTATTGCATTTTTCCAGAATTAAAACTGTCGCCTATGTGCCCAACAGAACGCCTATGACATCACTGAGCTGAAGAGGCCGCTGTGTTCCAGCTTGTCCCAGTCCTCCTCCTGCACTACTGCCCCCCTCATCAAGTCATCCCAGGGCTCTCAGGAGGAGGTCCACCCATGTGGAAACACCACGAATGGAGCCACCCTTCCCTACCACCACAATGCCAGCTGCGGCGGTCACTGCGCCATGGACTTCAAGAGCTACGTGTCACGCATCATCTGGGAGGCCGACAACGACAGCCTGGCGTTCCCCATGGACACCTACCACGTGTACTGCATTGAGGGAACGGGCTCCAGCGCAGGCAGCCTCAGCTCTCTGGGATCGGCCATCTCGGAGGAGTGCTTTAGCTACGACTCCCTGCAGCGCTGGGGCTCCAGGTTCGAAGGCCTGAGCGAGCTTTATCGCCGACCCGAACTTGCCATCCCATACATGGACACGGTGCAAAGCCAAAGTCAGGAACAGTAACGACAACCGACCCGAACACTTCAAGCCCAGAGTTTGTTTTGTGTTAGTGTTTTATAGCCTTTATAGGGTTCCAGTTTGAACACTACAAAAAAAGTCCTAAGAAATGGTTTCTGTTCATTTATGATGCAGTCACACAGCTTTAAGGGTGAGGAGCATCTGAGGAGGACTCGTTTGTTTTATTTATTGAGTGAAATATTAAATGTACTGTATTTATTTTTGCTCTGATAGGGAACAAAGCCAGTGAATCATCAGGACTTCACCATGATGAACATGGTATACGGTCGCATCCAGCGTGTCACAAATAAGGTGAATTATAGTGAACACATATGACTAATGCTGCGTTCCATTCTACGCAGAAATGTCCTGCTTTATTTCTGTCATATTTTTACTTTAGACGGTTGTAAAGAATTTCGATTTTGCCAAAATGTGAATTCACACATTCGAATACACAATAGCATTCAAAGTTTTTGTTCAAAGGGAAGATTTTTTAAATATTTTTTTATGAACTCTCACCAAGACTGCATTTATATGATTAAAAATACAGTAATATTGTAAAATATTGTTCGATTTTAAAATAACTTTTTAATACTTTAACATACTTTAATATGTGATTTATTCCTGTGATTGCAAAGTTGAATTTTCAGGATTTTTTAAGTCAAAGAAAGTTCAAAAGAACAGCATTTTTTTAAAAAAATTTAGTAACAAAGTAAAAGTCTGTACTGTTAATTCTGACCAATCTAATGCATTCTTGCTGAATAAATGTTTTCATTTCTTAATAAATATATATATTTCTTAAATCTTAATGACCCAAAACCTTACTGGAACCATACTGAAAACCTAGAAATATAAGAATTTAAAAAATAAAAATGTATAATAAAAATAAAAAAAGGGTTATAATTATATTAATAATATTAATTATATATTAACTCAAATTAATAATATCATTAAAAATAAAGTCATCTTAAATTACTAGAAAAGTAATAGAAAAATCATGAAAAATAATTACAATTTCCTAACAATAAACAGTCAATGTTAAATAAATAAAATCATCAATAAGACAAATGACCAACATTTTTATGATAAAACCTGTTTAGCAGTGACTAAATGATCTTCGCAGAGGATCTTTACACATCAGCAAAGCCATTTTGTTTCTTTCTTTTGTCATTAAGAATCAGACAACAGAACACTGCTATTTGGTTGGAACCAAGTCAGAGAAACCAAATATACCTAACCCCACATCCTCCTTTGAATGGAGAGCAGCATTATTCCCAGCAGTTTACTTATCAGGGCGTACCGTTTTAAAAATCTGCACTTGACCAAAACACTTGTTTTAATGGACCCAGCTGCACTTTTGATGGACGCCCAATTGTGAATTTTAACTCTGAAACATACATTTGCCAAAAGAGGGTCAAGAAGACACCGAAAGACTTCATAGTTGACTGATGTGCCAATGAATCACAAATCCGCTCACGCAAAGAGTGCAGAAGTTACATTACTTTAACTCAGTGATGGTATAAAACTGCTTTCTGCCATGAATATTCATTGTGTAGGTTTTATCTTCCTTTGTCTTTTTGATATGAGAGACGTAGTGTGTAATGCCAATCATTTCTGATGCTGGTGTGCTGAAACGTGGCGACGCTATCGTCTGTGTCATAACACCAGATGAATGTATCATGTATTGAGTAGCCGAGTCGAGACTCACTTTGTCAAAGTCTGTTTTAAAAGTTCAAATGTGGCCAGACGCAGCGCAGATACAATCACTAAAAAGCTTATAAATATTTTCAATTGCAATATAATTACAAAGGATCTGTATAGTTCTATTTTTATTGTTGTGAAAACAAAAATATTAGTCTGCTAAAATGTGCAGGCTGCATTTTGTAAGAACAATGAGCCATACAATTGGTTTATCAGTTAGCCTAGGTTAGTCCTCTAATAAATGCTCAACAAAACCTATACAGAGACATAAATTGAGTTGAATCTCACACATGGTCCTTTACAGTAAAAGGGCAATGGCCAAGGCAACATCCCTTCATGCCTCTTGTAAACCATCTAACAAGAGCATGAGGTCATTGCCACAATGGCTTCTAGTTGACTTGAAATGTTCCTTTTAAACCCATCACAGACCAGTGCTGCTCATTGTACCATGTAAATAATGTACATACAGAAATACTTTTTCTAGGGACTTAACTTTTTCCTTTTTGTATATGAATTTTAATAAATGAAATGTTTTCCTTGAACAACTATGAGAGTGTGGTTACTTTCTCTTGTATGTTCCTCACCTTGCGTTTCACGCCTCAACGTCAGTGATTTTCTTCTGTGTTGTTTTACTGCCACCCTGTGGTGACTTACATTAATACAAGTCTGAGTGGGTTTTCTACTGCTGAGTTATGTGCAGTTGCCTTGTAATCTCTATTCTTTTTAGATTGCGTAAATCCTTTCTATCGATCTACATGTTTCCAGTTTTCTTTTCCCTGATATTTCCAGGCTTTCTATGACTAAATAAACCACGTAAAGCTTGCTTTCATTATACTACATGTTACCTAGATCTTTTTTAGTGTTAAAGCTCTATGTAATTTTTCCGTCCTCTAGACTAGAGTATATGTCCCGATGAGGTTTTTTTTCTGAGAGAGAGAGAGAGAGAGAGAGAGAGAGAGAGAGAGAGAGAGGGAGAGAGAGAGAATGTTCGATCCAGGATGTTCCTTATTTTTTATTTAATTCACCTTATTTAAATTTAAATTTATTATAAAAAAACGAACACGTGAAATGAAATCGTTGTGATAACTGCCTACAATGACAAAATAATTTTGGGGAAAAAATATTTTAAGTGTAATTTGATTGTTTAGTTTGCCTCGCGCCCATTAGAAAACACTGAGGTGTGGCTATAATGGGACCGGCCACCTGGGGGCGATCGAGGCGCGAAGGCTTCAGTTTCTGAGAGGGTTACTGCCGGTGCTGCAGGCTTAATTTAACAACAACAAAAAGTGACTTCATGCTGCACGCTGCTTCTGAGTGGAGTTAAAAGGGTCTAACTCTGTGCCACTGCATAACTATTGGTGTGTTTAAAAAAAAAAAAAAGAGAGAGATATCCGAGTCCTGATCGGGAGGTAACGTCCGAGCGAGTCTGAAATCACGTGATCGGATCGGGACATCCCTACTCTAGAGGGCGCCTGTTCCATACAAAACAAAGGCATACATTGATGACGCCAAATTTGATTGCAGAATCTTGGAACATAAGGTCTTCTCACAGCCGGTGGAAGAGAATCGGTATAGGACTCATGTTCATGGATGGGATTATTAACGTTACTGTAGTATGAAGCAGAGCAGGACAGAGTGTAATGGAGCTGAGTAAGACCGCTAGAGCCATTGTTTGACGGGACAGTGGCTGGACACTATTTCTGCTTTTCCGGTCATGAGTATGAGGTAACGCTGCTTTGTTTATCATATTAGATACATTTAAGTGTGTTTAAAATGATGTTATGATGTTACTCTGTGCGTTTGCTCAGCGGCTGCTGTGACACTTGTTCACACTGCTAAGAGTAAAGTGCTTCTGCCAAATAAAACCAGAAACTGCGGGTAACGCAGATAAGACGCAATTGACAGGCAACTCCCTCAGACGCTATGCTCAGACATCCCGCCTGCTTGGTTAAAATAGCAATTTTCTCACGATTTACAAATAGTTGGATTAGGGCTGTAACGATATGCGATATGAAATCGAAATCGCAATACGCAGGTCCACGAACCTGTATCGCGATGTGAGGAGGCAGAATCGCGACACACCCCTTCCAACTCCCAGAATTATCCTTCCTGTCCAGGTCCAACTTTTAAGTCAGCAGTATGGCAACATTTCAGCAACCCGGTGGAGAACAAGGATGGCAATCGTGTAGTTGACAAGACCCACACAATTTGCCGTAAGTGTTTCAAGAAGCTTCCCCAACCGGCTGGCAACGTGGTGTGAGCGTGGCGTTTCTGTTGCGTGTCATCCGCGGGGCGGCTGCGTGGCGTTTTCTCTTTCTTTGCACACCAGAAGCGTGTCTGACTTCTGTTGGTATTGATGTACAGGAGGCCCTATACTTCATGGTAATATATATTGCATATTGGTACCGCAAAGAAAATGTCGGCAGTAGCCTATTGACCATACAGATATATGGTATTGACGGCAAAATAGGCTACAGAATACTGTACAGAATAAAACTGTTTTGTCCCCCCCATATCGAGGTTTGTATCGTACCGTGGGTCAAAAATCGTGATACGAACCGAATCGTGGGTTTGGTGTATCGTTACAGCCCTAAGTTGGATACATTTGGGATATTGTAAGAACTCAACTGAACAAAATATATTGGCCTTAGTGTTGTCAAAAATATCGATATTTCGATATATATCGATACTGGAATATCTGAAACGATACGATTCTCAGTTTTTACAGTATCGATACCAGCTGCGCTCTCCTCTCCGACCGTCAGCGAGCTGACACACACCGGCATATTCTCACTCAGCCCGGTTAACCTCTGAGCACGGCGAACGCGCGTTCTGCTGGACTTTTTCCTCATTACAGTGTGTTAGTGTTAGTGTGTGATCGGTCTGAATTTCGCTCTGGATTGCACATAAATTAATTCGACTAATCCCCGCAGATTTCGTGCTCACATCTGAAACGCACACACACATAGCCTCCCGTAATAAAGCCGCCTCTGACATGATACAAGTGCAAACATTTACTTCTTTTTCCAGCTTATTATTGGTCAAATACACTCAAAGAATTATCAGTGCACATCTGGAAGAGTATTAACGTAAACACAGTCGCAAACAGTTCAGGAAGAACGAGTAACAGGAACAGTAGGTGTTTCTCAATGTCAAGGATGCTTCCTTGGAAGGACTGATCCTTCCAAGTCACTTCCTTCAGAGGCTAGGCGAGGCTCCTCTTTAGCATTCGAAGAACACGTAAATGGAACAGGCTAGCAAGTGCACGTCTTTGCGTCATTACGTCAGTGAAAAGGTCCGTTGGCCATCAATAACGTTATGTGTAACGTTATTTGTATATTTTTTTTATATCAATACAGTAGTAATTTGTAAACTTTTCTTATATTTACTACAGTTATAACAAACGTAAATAAAAGCATTGTGGAAAGCAGGGAGGTGAGGGACCGTGAGAGCGGGCCGGTGGAGTGATAATGAGCGGCAGCTGATCGCCACACCGGTCTCGGCTCACGGCAGTGACGGGAGTATAATTGGAGGAGCGTGGAAGGACTAGACCTGGACTTTATGTTATGGTTTGTTTATGTTTTATTATGTGTGTGCGGGCAGTCGCCCGCGTTACTTTCGTTTTGTTTATTATTTATTATAAAGTTGTTGAACGTTCGCCGGTTCCCGCCTCCTTCCTTCCCATCGACAAACCCCGATACAAGCATATTTGCCCCGTTCACGCTCCGACTCCGGGAACGTCTGATAGCAAAGCTGCGCGCATAGGATTGTGGGTGATTTGAGAACGCGAAGTGCGCGAAGGCTACTCATATGCATCCTTTCCTGTATATGACATATTTTTCGAACGAAGGACTCAGTCCTTGGTTGAAATTCGAGGATCCTCGACATTGGAACAGCCCTTCGACGAGTGTTGATGACGTGGCATCCTCGGAATTCTGGCTTCCGAGGATCCTTCCTTGACATTGAGAAACGCCTAGTGTGCAGGATCCATGCGTCCGTTAGTCTTAAAGGGACCGCAGTCATTTGTTATTCAAACTACAAAAAGACAAAGGATCAACTGCTCTTGACTGATCAACTTGTGTAACTTTAATAGTTTCATCTGTACGCTATTGAATTTTTTACAAAGAACATTATCCAATGTTGTTTTAAATGTAATTACTATGCATTTTTTTATTCAGTTTCTTATCTGAATGTTAGACCTACCTGAAAAAATAAAGCAGTCTATTTAATTTGTATCTTCTATTCTATTGCATTTATTTGTGCTATTGTTTGTAATTTGTTTATTTGTTCTTATTTTATTACTGTTTAGTCGTCTTTTTAAATTCAATTTACCATTTGAAATCAAGCTTTCTAGTGCTGTGTGTAAGCTATTGCAACACAATTACCCCGTTGTAAAAAATACATTGAGATAGCAAAAATTTGTGAGATAATTTTAATAGTAATTGATCAATTGATACATTAATTGTTCAAATCAAAACGATGGCCAACCCTAAGGAACATGCTGGCCACATGAATTTTTAGTAAAAAAATAACAATGAATAATAACAAGTTCTGTTGTCATATTAAGCATCTTATCTTATTTATTTATTTATTTTTTTACTGTGGTATCGATTTAGTATCGATATATCGATATTTTAGTCTGGTATCGTATCGAAGTCATAATTTTGGTATCGTGACAACACTAATTGGCCTAGTGATTTTTGGAAATTTTACTAAAAAAAATACTACATAGTGAACCTCTCTTTTTTTTTTACACAAACCTACTCCAAAAACCTTGTAAAAAATGTTTTTATGTTGTTTGTTGTTTTGACACAACCCTACTCTGCACCAAGATTGATTTGCTAATGTTAACAGCTGTGTAGGTCCCGTATAAAGCCTGTGTGATAAATTAAGCAGGCAGAGTGAATATCGGTGGCAAGCTCCTTGACATTCACTCTCATTTCACCCAATCAGCACGAGAGGAGGCCTATAATATTTATATCAGCCGACTCAACAGTCGGTAGTGCGACCCTCCTTGTAGTGCGGTAATATAATTTCCTCACTTTTTCACGTTTATTTGTCTGTACACATCCCAAAAACATTATGGCCACTCATTGGTGGAGCAAATTTTATTTATTATCTCCTAACAATTTCAAATGTCAAGGTCTAAAAAAATGTTTTATATAAAACGTGCTGCATGAGAAATGGGCAGGGGTAAAAATTTTGAACAACTTTGACAAGGGTTTAATTGTTATGGCAAGGTGACTTGGGCATCTCTGAAATGGCAAGGCTTGTGTGTTGCTCCTGGTCAGCAGTGCTGAGAATTTACCAACAGTGGTCCAAAGAAGGACAAACTTCAAACCGTTGTAGGGCGCCAAAGGCTCATTGATGCACGCTGGCAACGAATGCTATCTCGGAGGTCAAACAGAAGGTCAAATGTGGCACAAAATGTTAATGATGGTTATGGGAGGAATGTGTCAGCAGCACACAGTGCATCACGCACTGTTTTATGTGGCACTGCGTAGCCACAGACCAATCAGATTGCCCCTGTCCACCGTTGAAAACGGCTATATTGGGTCTGAACTGGACCTTGGAGCACTGGAAGAAGGTAGCCTGCTGAGTCCCGTTTTCTTTACATCACGTGCATGGTGAACGTGTGTGCTGTTTAGGGAAGTAATGGCACTAGGGTGCACTTTGGGATGGCAAAAAGCCGGTGGAGGAAGTGTGATGCTTTGGGTGATCTTCTGCTGGGAAACCCATGGGTCCAGCCATTCATGTGGATGTCATTTAGACACGTGCCACCTACTTAAACATTGTTGCAGACCAGGTACACCCCTTCATGACAATGGTATGGCCTGTTGGCAGTGGTTTCTTTCTGCAGGATAATGCACCTGCCACACGGCACACATTGTTCAGGAATGATTTGAGTACCATGATGAGGAGTTCAAGGTGTTGCACTGTCCTCCAAATTCCTCAGATCCCAGGAGGAATGTGGGATCTGAAGGAACGTGCGGGATGTATTTGATGAACAAATCGAACCCACCTTGATCATGTCTTTGAGCCACATTACAGTATTTATCCTTATATGTTTTGCATTCATGAGTTTACTTTATGAGTTTACAGAAATTCACTTTTCTGGGTGCCATAAAGCAAAAAAATAAACATCATCTCACTTTCAACTGCTTTTCCCCCAGCAAATTTCTTAACGTGTAAATATTTGTATGAACCTCAAAAGAATATGTTCAACAACTGTGACTTAAACTGAAAACATTTCTCAGACATCAGACAAAAACAGGAATGCAATGGTCCACATTCAAAATGTGTGGGTGGGGTGGGGGGTGGGAACACGACACTGCATTATCCTCATGGACTGCTGCAGATTTGCCTGTTCTTCCTGTAAGATGTTACTCATCTCTTCCACTAAGGCTCTTGCAATTTCACAAAAAAAAAATAATAATATTTGGCACTGCAAGGACTGTAGTGCAGTCTTACATTACGGACACTGCTGTGTATGGCTCTGGCCACATCTCCACTCCTGCAGTATAGCATGTTCACACAGGTGATCAGGGATCCTGGGCACTTTTCATCTAGTGTTTTTTCAGAGTCAGATTAGAAAGGTCTTTTTAACGTCAATGGAACTTGTGTAAACTGTTAGTTTTGGTTTATTAAAGGGATAGTTCACCCACAAATTCAAATTTGATTTTTATCTGCTTACCTCAGGGCATCCAAGATGTAGGTGTGTTTGTTTCTTCAGAAGAACACAAATTAAGATTTTTAACTCCAACCAATGCTCTTATAATGCATGTCAATGGGGTGTATTTCTATGAAAGTCACCATGAGAGTAAAAAACACATTCGAATCCTTGTGGCCACAGGGTTTAATACACAAAACGGGTATCTAATACACATAGCCTGACGTGGTCATACACAATTCTAGTCAGAATATGAGTCTGAAACTGCTCCATTGGGCTGTGATTATTCGTTTCAACCGAACCAGGAAAGACCTCGATTGGATAGACCTACAACTAGGGTTGGGCATCGAGAACCGGTTCTAACTTGGAACAGTTTAAAAAATAACGATTCAATTGGAATCGTTTAGAAAATTTGTTTTCAGTTCCGATCATTGGTTCCAAGCGCACAAGTTTTGGTTTCACTGGCCACCTGATTTCTGGTGCTTGCGCGCCCGCTTGTTCTTTTAGCCATGGAAGCCCGGTAAGCAGCTCTGAAGTGTGGATTTATTTCACTTTTAAAAAGCCTGGGTCGGCAAAGTGCAACTAGTGTTGTCAAAAATATCGATACTGAAATATCTGTAAAGATAGCATAGCCTGCTCAGTTTCTACAGTATTGATCCCAGCTGCGCTCTCCTCTCTCTGACCGACAGCGAGTTGACGCGCAGCCGCATATTCTCACTCAGCCCGGTTAACCTCTGAACACGACGGACACTCGTTCTGCTGGACTTTTCCTTACGACAGCGGGATGATTGGTCTGAATTTCGTGCGGGATTGCACTAGGGATGCGCGATATACCAGTACTGGAAAAATACTGGTATATATTTTATTTAAAACGGTACGATATCATGATTTGGCACATTTCGGTATATGCTGCTTTTCCGAAGTTCACCGCTAGATGGCAGCGCTCTACCCAAACTGACCCGAAACAACCGGCAAATGTGACAACAACATAGACGGACAGTTGAATCTCACTCAAGATGCCCAAAACGAATTAATAAAGAGAGGAGTAGAAGTGACATTTGTAATGACTTTGCTTATAAAACTGATGAAGAACCATCAAACCTAGCCAAGAAGCATCTGTCACTATCCTGACTTTAAGACTTCTTAAGAGATCGACAGGTCAGTGAATCATTCAAACCATCTCATTTAGACATTTATTTTCTTTTAACACTGATCAACGCACACACATAGCCTAACGTAAGATCGAATATCACAATCTCCAGCGTTCGTTTCAACCAATGACATTTAGATAGCATTATATTTGCACGCATAGCCTACTATTGCACTATTTACATTCGCGTTAGACACAACCGCCTGTGTTTAACTTATGTGAATAATGTTACTCACTAAAGACGGACATTTGTACATAATTCTGTGTATTTGACTGTTTAAGGAAACTTAATGTGTAATGTGCGAGCGTGACTAAGTGACAGGCGTATGTGTGTGTGTGTCGTATGAGCTCATATCTCCTGTAACTGTTATTACGAAATGCTATAAAATCTCTTGCATGTTCAAATGATTTCCGTTCTCCATCCCGAGACGAGCGTGAAATGTTGAATCGGATTATGCAGATTGCTTTAGTGTAGTGCGATGTCTTTTGAAACCAGAAGCAATTAGCTAATTTTTAGAGATTTTTGCTGAAATGATTTCTCACAAGAAAGTTTTCAAATGACTGATTTGATGTGATAAGCTTTGCTGATTAATTTACTAATAGACATTTGTGGTAATTTCCCACTTTATAAACTCAAAACTTGCATAATTGTTCTCATTCGCGTGCAATATACCCGCGCTAATATCAGACCTTGTGGTATCCCATCGATTTAATATCGGCACTTCGGTATTAGATTGTGGTACGATACCGAAGCCAAAATTGTGGTATCGAGCCATCCCTAGATTGCACATAATTCTACGAATCCCCGCAGATTTCGCGCTCACAGTCGTAAACAATTCAGGAAGAAATGAAGAATGAGTAACAGGAACAGTGTTCAGGATCCATGAGTGCGGCAGTTCTTAAAGGTGGGGTGAAATGCTGTTTCATGCATACTGAGCTTTTTACACTGTTAAACACTTGGATTCCCATCCTAAACATAGACAAAGTTTCAAAAACTAATGTTGGACGTTTGATGGAGTATTTCTGTGTTAAAAATACTCCTTCTGGTTTCTCACAAGTTTCGGAGAGTTTTTTTTGAGTATGGGTCGATTTGACGTTAATAGAACGGAAGGTCCTTGTATGGGCCGTACGGGCTCTTCTCCTGGTAGGGTGCGCGCGTGACTAAAGCGAGAGAGGAAATGCACGCCCGTAAACACTCAGGTGCAGATCCAGTCGATCCAGGCGCCGCGCTCCACTTTATTCCTATGGGTGACTTCAACGCTTCAGCACAGCATTCCGGGAAGGCAGCGCTGCACTTGACCCGATTTGAACGCAGAAATGACGGGAAGCGTCACAACATCGCTTCAGTCGCAACGCAAAAGTGGATCTCCACCGTTCACTGCTGTCAGGACTTCACCAAATCATACCAAAGAAGTGTGTTTTTGACGGAGCGGTCCCAGCGATAAAGGTTCGGTCCTGCTTTGGAAGCAGCCGGTGAGTAAAACTGCTTCAAATGTCTGTGCTCTTATATATCGTCACGTGAGTAAACATCAGTAAACGACACGACCGCATGCTTCGTCATTCAAATGCGCTAACGGACTTCATTGTTGTTCTATGTACAGTCTTGTTCAAAATAATAGCAGTACAATGTGACTAACCAGAATAATCAAGGTTTTTAGTATATTTTTTATTGCTACGTGGCAAACAAGTTACCAGTAGGTTCAGTAGATTGTCAGAAAACAAACAAGACCCAGCATTCATGATATGCACGCTCTTAAGGCTGTGCAATTGGGCAATTAGTTGAAAGGGGTGTGTTCAAAAAAATAGCAGTGTCTACCTTTGACTTTACAAACTCAAAACTATTTTGTACAAACATTTTTTTTTTTTTTCTGGGATTTAGCAATCCTGTGAATCACTAAACTAATATTTAGTTGTATGACCACAGTTTTTTAAAACTGCTTGACATCTGTGTGGCATGGAGTCAGCCAACTTGTGGCACCTCTCAGCTGTTATTCCACTCCATGATTCTTTAACAACATTCCACAATTCATTCACATTTCTTGGTTTTGCTTCAGAAACAGCATTTTTGATATCACCCCACAAGTTCTCAATTGGATTAAGGTCTGGAGATTGGGCTGGCCACTCCATAACATTAATTTTGTTGGTTTGGAACCAAGACTTAGCCCGTTTACTAGTGTGTTTTGGGTCATTGTCTTGTTGAAACAACCGTTTCAAGTGCATGTCCTCTTCAGCATAGGGCAACATGACCTCTTCAAGTATTTTAACATATGCAAACTGATCCATGATCCCTGGTATGCGATAAATAGGCCCAATATGCAAATATGCAAAATACGATGTGGGTCATCGCGCCTGGCCCACCTTTACAGGTACCCTGCCCTGCACCATCTGTGGGCCAGCGGCATCGCTCTCTCCACTCTCCTCTCCTTCTTCCCTTCCAAGGCACCAGCGGGACTATGCCGAGCGGGACCGTCCTCCTTCCTGAGCCAAGTCAGGCCTTGGCCACATACCTGAACAAGACTTGGGTGGCTACAGCCGGTCATCAGATGGGCACCCCCCTTCATTGATGTTTCATCAATTTAAGCCCATGACACCTCGGGAGGGCTTGACAGCAGATCCAGCGTCCTGGCTCTACCCCAGCTGACCACCACCCGTCTCTGCTGTTGTTGATCCTTCCCCAGGTTGGCTCCGCCACCGCACATCTCGCTGTATCCAGATCCATCGGGATGCTGTTTCTGCCTGTTTGGTGACATTGGCTACCAACCGCTTCCTGGCCAGACCCTCGATACCCAGTACTCCAAGGGTTCTCCAGAGTGACTGCCCAGCAAAGCCCCTGCAGCCGACCTCCACGGGCAGGTTCCAGGCCTTCCATCCGTTTTGCTGGCTTTTGAGGACAAGGTCTTGGTATTTTTTGAGCTTACGCTCCTGTGCCTCCTCCATCCTCTCTTCCCAGGGCACTGTTAGCTCTATGAGCACCACCTGCTTGATACCTTTCGACCAGAGGACAATGTCTGGTCTAAGGCTTGTGTGGGCTATTTCTTCTGGGAATTTTAGCTGCTTTTTCAGGTCGGCCCTCATCTCCCAGTCATTTGCTGAAGCCAAGATCCCTCTACCCTTTCGTCCTGTTGCAATGCTTTCTCCTGGCCTGACGAAGTGGATAAAGTTAGGCCCGTTAGTTAGGCCCAACACCATAGTAGGAGAAACATGCCCATATCATGATGCTTGCACCTCCATGCTTCACTGTCTTCACTGTGTACTGTGGCTTGAATTCAGAGTTTGGGGGTCGTCTCACAAACTGCCTGTGGCCCTTGGACCCAAAAAGAACAATTTTACTCTCATCAGTCCACAAAATGTTCCTCCATTTCTCTTTAGGCCAGTTGATGTGTTCTTTGGCAAATTGTAACCTCTTCTGCGTATGCCTTTTTTTTAACAGAGGGACTTTGCGGGGGATTCTTGAAAATAGATTAGCTTCACACAGACGTCTTCTAACTGTCACAGTACTTACAGGTAACTCCAGACTGTCTTTGATCATCCTGGAGGTGATCATTGGCTGAGCCTTTGCCATTCTGGTTATTCTTCTATCCATTTTGATGGTTGTCTTCCGTTTTCTTCCACGTCTCTCTGGTTTTGCTCTCCATTTTAAGGCATTGGAGATCATTTTAGCTGAACAGCTTATCATTTTTTGCACCTCTTTATAGGTTTTCCCCTCTCTAATCAACTTTTTAATCAAAGTACGCTGTTCTTCTGAACAATGTCTTGAACGACCCACTTTCCTCAGCTTTCAAATGCATGTTCAACAAGTGTTGGCTTCATCCTTAAATAGGGGCCACCTGATTCACACCTGTTTCTTCACAAAATTGATGACCTCAGTGATTGAATGCCACACTGCTATTTTTTTGAACACACCCCTTTCAACTAATTCAACTAATTGCCCAATTGCACAGCCTTAAGAGCGTGCATATCATGAATGCTGGGTCTCATTTGTTTTCTGACAATCTACTGAACCTACTGGTAACTTGTTTGCCACGTAGCAATAAAAAAAATACGAAAAACCTTGATTATTCTGGTTAGTCACATTGTACTGCTATTATTTTGAACAATACTGTATAACGTTACACTAGTCTGATGTGCAAAACCATTTTGCTTGCTAATGCTAAGGTTTAATCACATACAATAGTCCATAAACCGAATCATGTCCTCATAAACTGCAAGTAAACACACACAAATGTTGACAGGCCACTAAATACAGTACATACCACAGAGACGGACGTCCTGCTGTTGCCATTTCTCCTGTTCAATTTATTTCAGCCTCCGAATGATTCTGGATCATATCTGTGATAGCCATGAGTTTCTCCACGCTTGAGGATGTCACCGCTTAGTGCGCGCATGTCATTCTTTAGCTCCGCCCACACGATACTCCAGGCGCTCGTTTTTTTCTGGAAGACTCGGTACAGCCCATATTTCTTTTATAAATATAATAAAACTAAAGACTTTTCGGAGATATGAAGGATGCAATACTACTCTATAGGTACTCAAGACTGACATGAGATTGACTGAAACGTTTGAGTGTTTCACCCCCCCTTTAAAGGGACAGCAGTTATTTGTTATTCAAAGTCAAACTACAAAAAGACAAACGATCACACTGCTCTAGACTGATCAACTTGTGTAACTTTAATGGTTTTATATGAAACTATTAAATTTTTTGCAAAAAACATTATCCAATGTTATTTTAAATTTAATTAGCCACTTGTGTTTTTTAATTCAGTTTCTTATCTGAATGTTAGACCTACCTGAAAAAATAAATAATTCTCTTTCATTTATATCTTTTATTCTATTGTATTTATTTGTGCTATTTTTTGTAATATGTTTATTTGTTCTTATTGTATTACTGTTTATCCGTCTTTTTTAATTCAATTTACCATTCGAAATCAAGCTTACTTGTGCTGTGTGTAAGCTATTGCAACACAATTACCCCATTGTAAAAAATACATTGAGTTAGCAAATATTTCTGAGATAATTTTAATAGTAATTGATCAATGTTTATATATGAGAAAAAGCTTAAAAGCTTTATCATATAAAGTGATCTCTTCAGAATACATTTTTGATTGCCTAGAGACTTTCAAAAGACAGACAAAAAAAAAATTATATAAAAAAATATCTAATTGACAGTATATGCAGCGTTTCCCCCCCCCCCCCCCCCCCCCGTGGTATTGAAAATAGCCTTGAATATTGATGTGACATGTTTTGACTCCACCCCCCAAAGAATCGGAATCGAGAATCGAAAAGAACTGGAATCGAAAGTAAGAATCGGAATCGGAATCAGAATCAGAATCAGAATCGTTCAAATCAAAACGATGCCCAACCCTACCTACAACCAATTTGTGGCATTGTGTTGCCAAGTCCACGTTTTTTCCCGACGGTTGTTTTTCTATGGTTGAAGTGACTATTATGTGATATATAGACCCATGAGTGTGAATTTTAGCAGGCAACCTTGCCCAAATAACACACATTTTAGCCCCCAAACACCATTTTTTTCTGGAGAACCCCCCGAGAAGCTATTGTTAAGGGCTAGTAGTTGGCGGGTTTTGTTGTAAAAACTTGACAACCCTGTCTGCACGTTCGCTCGAATAAACGATCTTTGCCGGTGTTGTAAAAAAAAAAAAAAGAATTTAATGATACAACATGATCATCATTTTTGAGAGAAATAGTGAAGGTGAATGCACATACAAACAAGCTCTCCGTTTAGGATCCGAACAAATATAATCCAAGCCCCTTTGATGACGTGCATGATTACGTTACTGTTGAGCATCTGTCCGTCATCGTCTAAAGCCCGCCCTGATGATTTCATTGGTCCGAATAGGGATAATTACTCCTCTAGTCCAGACCGAACCACCTGACCTAAAAAAATTGTGGGCGGGCCTAATTTCGGCTGGCATCCAGGCTATAATACACAGGGTCTTAAGACAAAACGACCGGTTTCTGCGAGAAACCGAACAGTATTTATGGTATTTTTTACCTCATATCAGACAAATCTCATCCTGTATTCCCAACGCCATTACTTCGGCTGGAAAAGGTCAAAATAACAGCGCGATCTTGGATGCCCTGGGGGTAAGCAGATAAACAGCAAATTTAATTTTTGGGTGAATTATCCCTTTAAGGACTGTTCCATAGCTGCATTGTAGATGTTGAACCATTTTTGTGCATGTTCAGTGCAAATATCTTATATATATATTATTTTATCTGCTAGCTCCATCTGTCTGAAAGTTCTCCAAACCACCATAATGGTATGTGGGACACACATCATTAAAAGTAAAAGCATGTGTAGTTTGGAGTGGGTTCTTTGTCTCAGAGGGTCTTGCAGGGGGTTGGGAGTTCAGGGGTAGAAAGCCTAATAAGGAGGGGACATTCGTACCCAGAGCTACACAATAACTCACACAACAGAAGCATTGTAAGGAAAGTCCATGTCTAACACCAACTGCATGTCTGGCAGACATCTCTATAGAGCCCAGCTGACCAATGCAACAACATTTATCAAATTATTGTAATATGCAAGAACATAGCAAAACGCCAATGCCTTATCCAATTTTAACAATAAGAAAAACTCATTATCAAAGAATTGAGCTCTAATAATATCCAACCAACAGCATCTGCAAATACTCAAACTTGAGCTGCTGTTGCAGTTTCGTGTCGTACTCCACACATTGTATATCAAAAGGAGTTTGTGTTTATCGTCTTTCCTCAAAATTTGATCTGAAGGTGATAACCGCAACATCTTCTAGTGGCTTTTTTAGAGGACTCAGATGTTACAACGACACCTCAACACCCTCATTAGGACAGTTTGCAATTCAAATGTGTTAGTGCTATTGCTTTGTCACTCCACCAAAAGGAACATCAGCGCCACCCCTGTGATACAGTGACAAAATGGCTTCACTTAAGACCAGGAAACAATGTTTAAGCATTTCTATGGGTAAAAATGATTTAAATACTCAGTAAATGTAAAACTTCTGTGAAACTCTGTACATTTATTTCTAAAAATGTAGACACTTATGGGCCACATACAATTCAATAGAAAAAACATATATCAAATGGCATTTAAAAAGAAAAAAAGGCATTGCAAATTTTATTAACAATTTTTGCATTTTATCTAATGCAATTGAATGTTTACATTTAAATGTGGCATAAGCATCAAATGTATGCTTATATACGACAGCTTTCTGGTATATATTTGGTTCTTAAGTTGTGTGTATGTAGTTTGGGATCAGAAAAATAGTTCTAATATCAAATGAATGCTGTTCTTTTGAACTTCCCATTTATCAAAGTATCCTGAAAACAAAATGTATCTTGATTTCCACCAAAATATATAAGCATATTGTAACTTTTTTTTTCAACTAAATGTTTCTCAAGCACTACATCCACATAAAAGAATTTCTGAAGGATCATGTGACACTGAAGAGTGGAATAATGGCTTGCATGCTTAAAAATAGTCTACACAAACTCAAACAAGGCTCGTTATTTTTTTATATTTTTTAATAACTTCACATTGTAAATCAGAGAATCTTGACATTGTTATTTGTACATATATACATCTTCTGTACAATTCATAGTACTTTTTACACTATTCTTATTCCAATTTTTTTTGCTAATTTCACTGGCTCAAATCCAGGTCAAATTTAAATCAAGCTATGCTACAAACAAAATGCATTTAATTCATAAATAGCAAGCACCTCAAATTATTAAATATGCCTTTGGCATTGAGGGGAAAAAATTGCAATTCAAATAATACAAGTCTACCTATATGAAATAAATACGCAGTTTGCTTAAATTCAGTTTGGTTAAATTAACTTCTGAGGGGTAAAAAGTCAAGTCTTACAGGAATATCTTCCATCACAGGAGGATAAAAGCATGGGAATGATGTTTCGCAAAGATATAAAGATTTAGGAAAATAAACCAACAACCGATACTGCTCATCTTACAGGACTGTCCGGTTAACAAGCAGACTTAGCACCACTGGGTTGGCATTGGAGCATATTAACGCCAAAATTCAGAACAAGCGTGCACACACACACACACACACACACAATAAAATTAAATTGAATTTACACAACATAAAAGGTAACATATGATCCATGAAACAGCAGCATTTGTGCAGTCCTCTAAACTGGCAATGTGGCCAGAAGATCGTAAGCAGGTAAAGTCTGAGCTCATTCACGGTTCATTTCTAGCTTCAGAAAATGGATTTTAATCCATTCTTCAATGGAAGGCACTTATGAGTGCTTCAAATACTGCTTTGGGAAACCACATTTAGGTTCTCCTGCAATTTTACATCTGAAGTTGTGAGCTATGGCATCTCAGCCTGGATTTGTTTCCTATAGACGACCCAAAAAGTACCACGCACACAACTGTGTCTCTGGGTGCGTTGGTGAAACTGTAAAAGGTCTCGCATCTCTGGGCCGTGATGACAAATAATAAAGACTCGCTACTAGTTCTCCTCAAACCCGTCAGATATTAGCAGGTTTCTCAGTGCTTTTAGGAGGAGTCAATATTCCCGCTACAGCCAATGGAGACATCCGCTCCAAGCTGTCCTGCTGCCGATCATGTGCTTCACTCTGAAAAGACACATAACCTTGTGTTAATTTTTTGTAAATCTTAAATATACCTGACTAAGGAGTCAATGAAAATGAGAACTCACCAGCATGGCCAGGTAGTCAACGTGGGTCTGTATGTTGTGTCGATCTTCTGCCGCCACCTTTTTGAATTCCTTCAACAGCGGTCTGGGCCATTCACGTACCGTCCGTGCAAATGGGTTCATCCACCGCACACAGCTTGATATGCTGTCCCATGTGAGTCCTGGTGGAAAAGAAAAAGAAAATACTTAGCACAGAATGGACACAACAACTTAAAACCATCCTTAAAGCATATCCAAGTTCAGAAATCTCACCTGATACTTTGTGGACCGTTTCAAAAGATGTAAAGTGACAAAATGCAGCAGCAGCAAGGACTCCATACTGGTAGTCCAAAGAATTAATGTCCAAAATGCAAAGATCCAACAACTGCAGAGAGAATTCAAGAGTAAGAAGGGGTGTCAAGATATAACAAAACATCAATATACATATTCACTGCAAAGGATCTAAGGTCTCACCTGTGCGATTTGGATGTAGGTTTCCTGTGAGAACTGAGGAATGAGGAAACTGCCGTCATCCTTTAAAGAGTCCACTTGAGAGTAGAGCTTCAACCATGAGATGACGGTCTCGGGACAGAGCTCCCACTTTAACGCCTTCAACATGACAAGCTCTTTAGCAAGAATCTCCTCTTCATTACAGGCTCCGTCCGTCACGTAAGCAAACTCCTGGAGCTTTGGCGGGTAAATCTCCTGTCAAACAGAGAGATTTATGAGTGCTGTGATATTCTTCGGGTGACTTTGATATGTACTGTAAAATGTATTAATGTCAACACTGTCAAAATGAAGTCAACAAAGTTTATGTACCTCTATCTTTGAAGCTATGAAGAGTGCCGTTATGCCGATAAGCTGCAGTTGATCTTTGCCAGTGTCTTTCTGAGTGAGCATAAAGCGATCAAAGACATCCTGAGCCAAGTAAAATGTCTCTCGGTGCAGAGTATACACTTCGCTGACCTACACAGAAAGAATTTGATATTAGATTAAACACAATCAGATAACAAAAAAAAAAAAAAACCTTCATAAATGTGGTTGAAAACAAACATACCTCCATGAGCCAGTCCAGCAGAATAGACCTCATTTTGGGCTGCAGGGCTGGATGTTGCTGGATGAAGCCCTTGTCATGTACATACTTTAGCTCCTTATTCAGCATCTTTATCCACACATCATCTGAACTGGCCCAACTGTCAGGTAAACAGTATATATGTGCCATTAAACCAGAGAGCAAGCACTGAATGATACTAGGAAGGATAGTTCACCCAAAAAGGATTTAGCCCATGATTTACTCACCCTCAAGTCATCCTAATTGTATATGACATTCTTCTTGCAGATGAATACAGTTGGAGTTATATTAAAATGTCCTGGCTAATCTAAGCTTTATAATGGCAGTTTCTGTTTTGAAGTCCATAAAGTGCATCTATCCATCATAAATTTAATCCACACAGCTCCAAGGGGTTAATAAAATCCTTCTGAAGCAAAGTGATACATTTGTAGAATATCCTTATTAAAAACTTTACAAACTGTACATTTCAACTTCTGCTATTTGTCGTACGTGTGTTCACGAGAGACTGGCTTTCCGGTGTATGACGTAGGACGCAGGTGTAGCGCAAGTTCCGGAGACGAAAGCGCAAAGGATAGAGCAAAACAAAACTTCCCGTGAACTAGCATATTTTCACCTGAGCATCACAGTTTGTAGTTTTTCTTAAACGTATCACTTTTCTTCAGAAGGCCTTTAGTAACCCCTCGTAACCGTGTGGATTACTTTTATGGTCGATAGATGCACTTTTATGGACTTCAAAACAGAAACTGCCATTATAAGGCTTGTAAGAGCCAGTACATTTAAAATAATTCCGATTGTATTCATCTGAAAGAAGAATGTCATATATACCTAGGAAGACTTGAGGGTGAGCAAATAATGGGCTAATTTTCATTTTTGGATGAACTATTCCTTTAACTCAATGAAACATTCTAGATATCACAAATGCATCTAGCTTGTGTATTGCAAAATGGTGATAATAAACTAGCATTACATGATTTAGGAAATGTTTCAAGTGTAACAAGAAAACCAAGCCAAATAGTTTTCACTATGATTTTGGATTAATTTCCTAAAAGGATTTTTAAAAATATGTTATATCGTCAAGTGGACATATCAGTGTTTTTGACAAATAATGCGTAATGAAAAGCATCTATTTTCCCTATTCAAAGCATGAGAAGCTGTGATCAGGTCCTACCTGAGGCATGGCAGTGGAGAGGGCTTCACAAAGAGGTTCTTGAATCTGAATCGCTTAAAACCAGAAAGATTACCAGCCTCCTGGTGAACCTCCTTCTGAGGAGTCTCGATTAAGACACTGGGACTAATATCACCTTCAAAACAACGGTTCTAGAAAAGAAAATGTATGGTTTTATTATCTAGGTTATATGAATAAGGCTTAACCAAATCAAATATCATTAATAAGGCATTAATAAGAACAGATTTAGCATAGTATTCTTTTTACTTTTCTTCTCATAGAAACACTTATAGTGTGGAGTTTTATATTCAGCATTGCTGCACAGGACTTTCCTTTCAGGTATCAAAATAACAGCATTTTGTTTTTGAACTTTTATAAGTATAGCATTAAAAACAACGTTAATACTAAAGATCACAAATACCAAACTAAATATTTTTTTCGCGGGCTGGTGAATAAAGAAAATAAACGAGGGAGGGTCCGGAGTGACGCCATGGCGCGCTGATTAACCCAGTGGCACCGTTACTGCGCATGACTTAACTACTGCATAATAACCAGATTGCTAGTGAAAAACTAACATTTATTGCCTTACAAGCATTCCTTAAACCAAATACAATTAGTCTGGCTGTTTTATTTCTGGATAAATAATACAAATCATGTAACGTTACACACACATATATTACTCATAATACAAATCAGCTTACCTGAATTTCATAATTTTGTTTCTTAGCTGCTGATGGGATTCTTCTAGTGCACTGTTGAAAATAAGGTAAAATTTTGATATGTAAAAATATTTGCATACATTGGAAGGAAAATCAAGCGCTTCCGTTTTAGTAACACATTATGTAAAATAAATATTAATATCTCACCTCTTTTCTTTTTCTCTGCGGTTTGGTCTGTTCTGGTGCGTTTTCATTTCTTTCTTGTAATGTGTTGCGACTACTATTGAAATAAAAAATGAATAAAGAAATAAGTATTGTCGTTTATTAAGTGCTAGCGTAAATCAAACATTCGACAAAAAATAGTTCTTACCTGCGTCTTGACATTTTCTAAACAAATGGTGTGCTTTTCTCCTGTGAACCAGAAACATACAACGTTAATCACAATGTAATTAACTGCACTTTGAAGCAAACGAGGAATAACGACGTAACTACATGTAGTATTAAGCACTATTAAATATCTTTAAATTAAGTGTTTAAGAGAAATACTTTAAACAATAAACATTTAAGCTAGCCATTTGATTGGAGGGAAGTAACATACATGACCAGAAATAGTCCATCACACTTCTATAATTCATACGAACTAAAAGTCAAACAGTTCAAATCTAAAGGCATTAGGAGTAAATACAAAGGCTGCACAAGCAGTAGTATTATCATTTGATGTTTTTACAGGAACCAGAAATACATGATCCAGTTCTGTAGGTTTATGAAAGGACAGTCCGCGCCAATTTACATGAAGCGGGAGACTACAGCTGCCCCCACAAAAACTAATCTAGGATCTATTAAAAGAGCATTAAACACCGGTTTAACCGAAAATACTGTTCAGGCAACTCCTTGGTGTGTAGAAAACCCATAAGACGTTTCACAATATCCCTTATTTTTCTCATTTATGAGAGGAGTTTACAAACACACGTCCACGTACATACTATCTAATCTGGCGCCTAGCAGAGCTGGCTAACTTTCAGCAACATCCCCCTCTCGATCTCGACAATACATTAAACATTCGGCTATGAAATGGGTCTGAGAATACGTAGTGTCCTTTTCCCCCTAAATAATAAAGCTAAAAGCAGCTGCTTTAGAGGTCTCGCCGGCATCTTCATCTTTAGTCGTAGATGACTGGTTAAAAGGCTCAAACTCCCGTTTTTAAGCAACCATAACAAAAAAACAACAGCACGGTCCCTGCTAAAGCTTCTTTGTAACACGATTTTGAAGAAGTACCATTAAAATAAGAAATATTAGAGGTGAAAGAAGACTAAAGTAAGTGTCCTTACCGGAGGGTTCAGTGCGAATGAATGAATGAATGGCGCCAAGCATTATATAGTCCAGCGATTCGCGGCTACTGCGCATGCGTGGCGCTCTTTTCAGTCTTTAAAAACAACCCCAAAAGCTATATATAACGTCGTGTTTTCGAACTAAAAATGATCAGACAGCCTGCTGTATGTTGTTTTAACAGACCCTGCGTGGATTTAGAAATTATTATGTTGAACGTTTTTGAGAAACCAACGGGAATGTTTGTGTTTTGTAGAATTTCTTATGGTCGTGTCGACCTTTGGTTTAAATATGTAAAAAACGCGCTTTCCTGCTTTCCCGGTTAAACGAATCCGGGGCTCGATGACCTAATGCATCATATGCGAGTAGGTCTGTATGTTAAATATTGTATTTATGTGAAATTATTACGTTTTTTGACTCGAAGGAGACCCTTCCTAGTTTGACAGCTTCTTGTGGGCGTGGATTTGAATCGGTCTGACCAATCATCGTTAATCCAGGAGAAGCAACGTGCTCTTGTAAACAAACCCATGAGAAGAGAGATCAGCACTTCTGACAGGCAATGAAAGGCGTATTGAAAATTATTCTTAGCATTAATCCTATCATAAAATTACTTGCATTTCACAATCATTATATGTAAATGTATCAACCGTTCTTACAGAAATTGTGATTCTTTTACGACCATGCTCCATTTTTGTGACAAGGCGTTTCCGTGTCTTTAGCCCCGGTTACTTTGTTATTTTGATCTGAGCATAAATATACATGAACACTGTTATACGCACACTCGTTCCGGCGATAGCATGTAACGTTACACAAAAAGACAGTTCTGTGCATACAAAACAACGAGACAGCTTTCGTACTGCACGTGAACAAGCAAACTGCATTTCTTCAACCTTTCGAAAGAACAAAATCCCAAGAATACATTTTTTGTATGCGTAATCGGCGCGAATTCTGCAAACAGTAATCCCGCTCAACCTTTTGCGAACGTTCAAATACGTCACATCCGGAGTGAAGAAAACTAGCTACGTGCAATATATTTCTTTGTGGTTTGCATGAATGTCTCTCAAATGCAAACAACACCATTATACTATGTTTCATGAACATTTTCAAAACATTTACATTCTGAATGTCTGAGGGATTAATTGAGAGGATTTTCCAGATAATTCAGACAGTGCAAAAAGCTAAATATGCTACCACTATAACAAATAAACTTCCTTTATTTTATTTTGTGAGGGCATTCATTTTTTCCCTGGTCATATAAAACTAATGTGCCACCCATTGCTAATTTGAAAAATATTGACATCATTAATACTAAAGCAGCCCAAATAATCCACAAGATATTAAAATATGGTAGATAGATTTTGGTTGATCTTTTCAGAGAAGTCTCATTAGTTTCAGCGTTGTTAATACAGATTCATGTACAAGCTACAAGTCACCTGGCACTAGAGGAAGCTCAAACACTTTCACTTTAGCCTAGCATTTTAAATATATTGTGCAGCATGCAGGAGAAGAGGAGGGCACAATTAAATGTCTATTAGAAATCTGCATTATTGAGGTTAATACCCAACTGGTACAATGAATAATAAGCTTGTACTAATCATGGCTTGGGATTCTTGAGAGATTAGTTGGGTTGAGTTACAGCTTGGTATGGGTTCATGAAACACTCCTGAGTGGAAAGCTTTCTTTACAATTTGGTGAGGTGATTCAATTACAGTATAATTTACACATATGATGCCAGAATATGCAAACACCTACCTAGTCTAAAACCTACCAGTCCTAATCAGATGCATTAAATTTGAACATTTAATTTTACTAACAGAAAAAACATTACTTCGTATTAAAACATTTATTGAGAAGAGAGTATACATACTGACAAATAGTAGGTTTCAAGACATATGAAATTAACCATTTATTTTCAAATGATACTACCCAAACAAAATAGTTTGTGTATGACATGTATCCAAAACATATCAGTTCAAGAAAAAGATAAATAAACAATGCTAAAACCCTACACTTTTGGCAAAGTGCTGTATTATTCCAGTAAACTAAAAAAAAAAAAAAATCAACCAAAGCATAGTCTAAAACTTAGCAATGCCACAGAAAATATTCTTCACACATTTAACACAGAAAATATTTGCTACATTTTGTGTAAAAAGTCGACAGAGCAAGTGGCTCACAGAGACAAGGTAATCCTCTGTGCATAGTAAAATTACATTTGTTTGTGTCCCTTTGGACAAATTTCAAGTTCTTCACGGATGCATTGTCTTACTGTTCACCTGGAAGGCACATGATCCCCAAATGCAATTCAAGGCAAAATTAAATCCCTGTTATGAACAACAAAAATCAGGCATCTACTGACTACTGGGAAAGATGGCTTCTCCAGCATTACTCAAGAATATAAAGAGAACTGTACGTCCCTTCCATTCCCTTCGTCCACAGAAGAAAAAAAAGTCAGAAAATGCAATATACTGCTTAACACAGACTGCAGCAAGCAAAAGAAAAGAAGCTGTAGTTGTTTTCCTTGAGTTGCTCATGCATATAATATGCATTCGGCTGAATGTCAGAGTTCTGAGTTCTGTTTCATTCATTTGGGGGAGACATTTACCTAGGCAGTGTGACCGGAAATTTACAACACCAGGTCTTGCGCGATAAAGGAATAGAGTAACAGACATAACATAAAAAGAATTTTAAGTTCGTTGCTACTTTAAATATTTCGCTCAGTAATATACGTGTAACTAGTCAAATAAAATATGAAAATATAACACAAAAAAGACACTACATTAAAAAAAAAACATTTTAAAAAAGTTAAATGCTAACAGTTTCACTCCGTCGTCAAAGTTTTTAACAGTCAATTAAGAGAAAGTTTGTTTCACAGTCCTCGGAGGAGCAAGCGTCTCGCTTCCATTCAAAGTGTGAGATGCGCGTTATGTTAAAGATTTACATCAATTTCAAATATTTCCACAAGGTAACACACATTGACAAAGTTAGAGGTTCTCTAGTATGTACAGAGACAGTTTACCATCTGCAAGTAATCTGCATTCTTAGCAAAGAGCAAAGGTGAACAGTGATGACCCTGAGACATGTACTGCAGATATAGAGCAAACATGAAAAATAACATTACAACACTTGATGTCTTTTTTTGTTGGTTTTCTCACCTGTTGGAAAATTAGCACTACACAGTCATACATCAAATCAATCACTAAAAATAGGAAAAACTGCGTACATACATATCTATGCAGATAACACACTCTTACCAACTTCATACTGATATGTAATATATTTAATATTTTTTTCTTTTGAAAATATTTTGGAAGTTTTTTTTAAATATATTTTATATACTTTAAAAATTACTATGGAAACAAGGCTTTTAGTGATAATAAACCCAGTATACTTTTAAAAATGAAAAAACAACAACAACAACAAAAAAACAAAGAGGAAGAAAAAAACTGATCTACAGAGTCACAGGCAGGTTCCTTCCTAACCAGAAAAGTGCTGCTGATGATTTCATCACTGATGTGATTGAATTTAGTATGGCTTTAAAAAGTAAAGAAAGTGTCAAGCTGCCTACACATGTTCGAAACAGAGCACTACAACATCATGCTCACTATAACAAAACACTTGGTTAGTCAACCTTCATGACATATAAAATAAGACCGAACATAACAGATGGAGCTTATATATGAAACGCGTGACGTGACGCAGACACATTTGGGTCGAGCGGAACCTGCCGTGAAGTAAAGTGACCTATGGCATTGATTCTAAATATTCTAAAGGACTCCGTTCCTTCTGGTGAAAGACTAATTCTCCCAGTGTGGAGAGGGCGGCGTGCAGGGGAGGACGGGGAGTGCAGTGGGGACGTCTCAGTAGTTGTACTGCCTCTGTCCCGGCTGGTGAACATAGCCTCCGGTGGCTTTGGCCTGTCTGGCTCCGCCTTCACGCAGCAGGTTGAGGCGGCGAAGGGCATTGCGGGACAGCTGCTGGCGCTCCACATTGTCACGAATGCGCTGAGCCAGGCGGACGTTCTTGGTCTGCTCCAGAAACCCTGCGTGAGCAGCGACCAGAGCGGCTGCGTAGCAGCCAGTAGGGTGACTCGACCGACGCTGAACTTCAGATCTACAGAGCCAAACAGAATCTGTCAGATTCTAATATAATATTAAATTATAGAACAATAGAAAACTCTGAATCTGCCCTTTACCTTAAAATCGTTGGCTCACGGGTGCCATCCTTGGCAGGTCGTTGACGAGGGCTGTGAACGGCGTACACAGACATGCTGGGGTGCTCGATCAGCAGGTTCTCCAGAGGACTGGTCTCTAGCAGGACCGGAGCTCTGCCTCCAGCCATGAAACACGGCGGAGGGGTGATGAACCAGCTCTCTTCCAGCCCACATGTGGCCTCTAGACGCAAGAAGTTGCCATCCTCTGTGTCGGTGTCTGCCGCCGAATCCAGAGAGGAGCAGGAGGAGCAGCGTACAGGAGAGTCCAGGGGAGCGTCATTGTCAGGGCACACTTCCACCAGATCATCTCCACACGCACCGGAGCAGGCATTTGCTACAGAAACAAAGAGGATGTTACTACTTTTTGAATTAAACTACTTTTGCACTGTTTAGAACATTAAAGTTGGCATGAAACAGAAATTGCAATAATTTTTTCTTCCTTATCTTGAAAACAAATAACGTGCGTGTATTAGTCATAACTAACACTGCCACATTCTATACAATTTTAATTAAACCTTGAAATGATTTGACTTGTTGAGAAGAGTTGTACTATTCATTTTCAAAGCAATCTGAATTGAAGGAGTACTATTTATGTTTAAAGTCTATAAAATATGTAGGGAGGGAGGAGAATATCACACAAAATGACCTGAAAATAGCAAGAGACTGCATAGAATAACCTAGCAAGCACCTATCAACAACCATACAGACCATGTTATCCACGACTTAGCATGGCCGTCACATTTTTTTAAATATATCAAACTTGTGAAGTTGAATAAAATGAAACCATAATTCAGTTTTTATCGAAAACATCTGAACACCATAGAAACGTGTTCAAAAGTGTCACTGGTTCATTGGAAAGCAAGTCATGTGTTTAGACAGAAAACCAAGAGAGTCAATATTTTTTGCCCACACTTGATTTCTATGTGTACACTTTGTGGTTCATGTGTACTCTGTGTAAACAGCTGGCTTTGGGGCAGAGCCTCTGAAGCGCTACACTTTTAGTGGCCTCTAGAGGGCAGTGTGATTGAAAAATCCTTCACTCCCAAACTTGGACTGACCAGACACTGCACTAACTTGACAGCCATCACATGCAGTTCACGTGACAGATTCAAAAAACATATATTTACACTAAAAGTATCAAAACCAACTAGTCACTAGAATGTCCCACACCCATAGCACTAATTTTACGGTGCACACAGAACTTCCCTTGCAAAGAGCCACACCTTGTTTATCTATAGTCTTGCAGCATCCTGCCAGATGACATCGGACATTTTCTAAACTCAGCTGGTTAGAAAGCTCTTAACCTAGTTACAGCACTTCAATGTCCCTGAGGAAGCCAGTTAACCTTTAATCCTCTCACCATGATGGTAAAGAACTCACATAGATATTTTATATAATATATGGATATGAAAGAAGATAAATGTTTTTAATGTCCCCTCCTGTCTACCTCAGCACTCAGCACTCACACACTGATCGTTTTTAATGATTCCATGCTCAAGGCCTATACTCGTTAGGAGCATAAACGGTAACTTAATCTGTCCTATTTTTACTGCAAAGCCCACCTAGACACTTTTGTCAGACAAGCTATAAGCGTCATAAACATGTCTGTCTCTTTCTGTCCAAACAGAGGTGAACTGGGCCAACCAGATTGCCTTGCACCTGAAATATTCACACACACACACACACAACATGAGAAGGTCTGTATTTGGGCAGAAAGCTTATGAGAGGCATCATGTTAATGAGGGCATCGCGTCTGTGCCAGGTTTACAGAATCTGTAATATGGCTCCAGCTGACCATGTCATCAGTATCAACTGAGGTAAGGTAGGGTCATTTCATACATAAGAGGACGTCTGCATGCTCAATCTGCGCTGATTTTTGGAGGGAAATATGCAGGATTCTTTTAAATGCATTTAATAGTCAATGCAAATTGAGTTTGAAATCCCTTTGTGTCCATGATATGAAATATTTCAAAGTAAAATGTGATATTCTATAAAGCAGGGCCCAGACTACAGGAGTTTTAGGACGATTTATCCCCGATTTTCCACTCCTGAGAATAGGAGAGAAAATCTTGTTGAGGACCTCGATCGGTTCAGAGTTTGCCGCAGATGATCTGGTAATGTGAAGAGTTCAGAGATCGAATCGGGCACCTCGAACAGCAGAGATGGCGGAACTGCTTGTGGAGTGTTGCAACAACACGTCTATTTGTTTAACGTGTCTTTGAAAACATGACAACTGTATGGATAAAGAGTAACGCTGAGGAGAAATCCTCTTGGTTTTGAACATACTGGGTGAGTGTAGAAAGCTGCTAGCAAATGTAAACATTACCTGTTGAGAGATATCAATGACGATCTATTACGTATATGTTTACATCCGCTTCCCCATGAGATCACTTGAAGTGCTCGTCCTTATGTGCATGGTGCAACCATATTTCATAATCGGTTAGGATTTAAAAACTTCTTTAGTCTGAGCCTGGCTTAAGTTGGAAATTTTGGGACATTGTTTTATATAGGTTGTCGATTTCGAATTTTAGATGTGGGCATTCTACTCAAAAAACAGAGGCAAATTAACCCTGTTCATATCTGCATTTAAGAAGATCGCAAGGTCCATATTTCAATTTGCCGATCAAAACCAGGATATTCATGAAAACTTTCTCACCTAGATAATCGACCAGAATCCACTCATCATCCTCCTCCTTCTCGTTGAAGTCTGGATCCACAGGGCATCCACTGCCCTCCTCCAGGGAGTCTCCAAACAAGATGCTGGTGAACCTCTGAAACATGTTTTGTCCCGGGCAGAGGCGTGAGGCTGGACAGTCCTGCTGGGAGTGGGTGAGGGCTGGGCTCTTTGGTCATCAGCTGCAGGAGCCGCTCACTGAGATCTTGGTAAAGGTGCTGAAGTGCATTAGTTACTCCTTCTCCAGCTGAGAAACACCTGATGAAATTCAGCCATTGCTCTTATTGATTGTGCAAAAACAGGCCCTGGAGAACAAGCGAGAACACAACACTGTTGTTAACAAAAACGTAGATGCAAACAAAACAAACTGGCCAGCCATCAAGTACACAACATTTCTTGGTGATGAGCGGGTCATGTTATGCTGTGATTAGCCATATATTACAGGTGTATGCTAATAAAAGATGGATTTTTCAGAGAACAGACCAGCCAAAACAAAGTAGTCTAAAGTGTCTCTTCTGTCACAGATACTGCCTGTCCTTTTCACATGAAGCTGATGCCTATGAAAACTGATCTTTGTACAGTTACACCCAGGCTCGTTCAGGACTATGACTCACGAGGGTACCCTTATCCGTTGTTTTGCTTGCGACAACAAAGCGAGACATCTGTGAAGTGAAGGACTACAAGCTGTTCTTCACACCACAGCAATGAAACAAGACAACCAATTCATACTCCCTTCCACCTGCTCATATAGTCATGGCAGCAGCCTTTGTTTGTGTGATTAGGGGGTGGGGGCTATTATGGGGTCACGTATATATAATAAGCACCCTTCAGAACCCCAAAAAGAGGATTATAGACTGACAAGCAGCGATAAGCAGTGGCTTTGTGTCAAGCAGAGAAAAAACGGTATAGCTCAGGAGATGTAATTTTATAACAAAAAAATGTATAAATATAACTGGGAACTCATTATGTAACAACTTTTTATTATTATTTAGGAGGTCATTGCTAAACATTTCTCAAAGCCAAGAGACAAGCAAAAGTATCAATGTGCTGCCCATTTAATCTCATGTCTATGTCATCCATGTAAAGGTGAGGTACAGAGTAAAAAACACATTAGATCTGCCCTAATGTGTACAGATCATACAGCCCACTACAGGAAAAAGAAGATTGTTTGTAAGGCTATTGATTCTACATGTCAAACGAGCTATAAAATAAACTGGGGAAAAAATGCAGTGCAATAATAAAGTGCCCATTAATCTTCTTATGACCATGACATGACAATGGTCCAATGTATCCTAAAAATAATACTACGATTAAAGCAGAATATTCTGGAATTGCACTCCCTTTGAAAAACCAACCTGGCTTTAAACTGGCCAAGATGGTTCTAAGCTGGTTTCCCAACTAGATCTGGTATTTAAAAAAAAGTGCCCCAAAACCTTCTAAAACTACTCAAAACCAGCAAACAATCTTAGACTGGTTTAAGCATTTTTAAACCCCGGCTAACGTTACCCTTTTTCAGGCCCAAAACTGAACACTGCACATATTTCAATATTCATTCACAGATATTGTTATAAACTAGTGGTCGACATTGGCACAAAAAAAAGTGTCGGACAACATTTATTGTTGAAGAAAAGACAGCATCAAATCCGACTGAATGGAATGCAACAAAACAAAACGCCTCGTATTTAACGTAACATAAACCCCATTTTAGCTAACTGTTAGCTATAGATTCATTTGTTAACAACGTAAACATGCTTGGGTAAGCGATTTGCACTGGGAAAGCGAAATTGCAAAGATGCAGAAATATACAAAAGCTGCATTTGCTTGTCATATTATGTTTTATTGACCCAAACACACAGAGACTGGCCGGGGGAGGGATGTGTAACCCTACACCGACCGACTGGGCGGAACGAGAACCCAAACGCTTCAACTGGCTCTGCTGAACAAAGCCTAATCCGTAAAACCCAAACATGCTCACATTGCAGAAACAACAAAACAATGAACATTTCAAATGGCCTGCAGGCGTTGACAGGTTGTGCTATGCAGAGCGTCGATATATTTAAATTAAACGTTTTCTCTTTTTTTTCTTTCTTTTTTTACATTTACAAATTCTATTGATCAAATTGGATGCAACGTTCTCAGTATTCTTTAAGTCCAGAACTTCTCTTTAACGAATTAAACCAGAATGTCTGTCGATCAACAACAAAGAGGTTTAAACTCACCTGCGGCAAAAAAAAGTATTGTAAACAGGAAGAGGGTTGACTTCAAGAACAAAAACAGACCACTTCAAGTGGTTGAGGTAGATTAATTTTGTCGTGCGATATATAAAAATATATAAATACAATTCTTCCTGGAAGAAATTAAAAGTTTCTGGACCCTTTAGTTCGGAGTTTTGCAGTCGGTTCTTTTTCTTTTCTCCTCCGAGGTCTCAACTGCTCCCTTTGTTATTGTTGTGGAAAATTAACAGCTGATCGGTCGTTACGTCGCGGAGAACGGCCCACAGGCGGGGCTTGACAGAAACCTCTAAGCCAATGAAATTGCGCCCCTGACTATGACTGACTGTCACCAACGCACGTGACCTCATCCCGTGAAAGGCAAGACCGGGCAGAGCACTCTCCATGTTAAGGAGTGTCACCCAGGAATTGGGTTGTACAAAGTTTTTTAAAATACGCTGTAATAATAATAATAAATTGTTCAATATGTAGCCCTATTGTATGTTGACTAGACATAATCATGTTGGCCAAAATGATGAACAACAATTATAAAACCATCAATCTACTGACATAGGCTACCATAAATGACTGGAATTTTTTAATTGAAGTTCATCTTTAACCATAGTGCTAAAACAATCAGATTGCTCTAAAACCCTTTTTAATTTGTAAAATAAAATAAAAAATAAAAAGTGTAGGCAACCTTTCTCAAATTTCCATCCAAACAAACTGCTAAAAGAGCAGCAAAATATAATGTGCATTCAGTCAGTCATCATAAAATATGAGATAGACCATGAAAACGTATGTATTTATTTACCAAATAATAAAAGGGCATAAAAATTACTTTTTCATTGAAATAAACACAAATTCATCATATAGAAATAACCAAATGGCCCAATTGACCAGTCAGAATCAAGTAGGCTGTTCCAGAGAGCATTCAATAATTTAAAAGCTCAAGCAAAACTTACATTTTGGGGTACGCTGTAAATTAAATGTTCTTTTTTAGCCCTTTTTGGTTAAGTGAAAATATCTAAAACAAAACATTGAAATCCTCCCAATTGAATATGTATAGGTCACCAAATTTTAGAGAACAAAGCCCTCCATCCCCCTCAAAACCACTCAAATGGATGTATTAGTAAGAGAGGCCAATAGCCCATTCTCAAAAAGGAACTAGTCTGAACAAAAGGACTTATACTGAGTCATCTAATAAAGCAAGCTAAACATGTTATTTCATCATCCATCTCCAATTAATTTACTATTTAGTATTCGATATAGCAAAGTATTAAACACATATGTATAATGACTGTATCATAATGAGATATAAATATCAGTGTGGCTCAGAATAATCTTTGTCCGGCCTCCCTTTAAAATGAGACAGATGACCTTTTCATCAGGATGGGAAAAAATGTAACATTCTTTCCTGGTATGAGATCGGTCTCAGACAAAGCCTTTTCTCCTTTCCTCTTAAATCAGTCCACTTTCACTCTTTCAGACCACAACACAGGTCCTAGCCGTTTGTATATATACAAGAGGGGCAATCTTTCTGCTGGATAAATCTTTTCTAACCATCCATTGTCCACTGTAGGATGACGTGAGAGTGAATCAGCGTTCTCATGTGTGGTCATGTTTTTCCCTCCTTTTCCTTTATTTACCCTCCAAAACAAGGCCACACCTGCTCACTCTGGGTTTAACCATAAACTATAACCCTCCCTGACCTTAACAGGCCTTGTCTCGTGGTGTCAGAACATGCCATCAAAAACTATTTGTTGACTAATGCTAGTATTTGAGCTATGTAGTACAGGATCTCATAAAATACATTTTTATTTGATGATAAATAATTTATCCTAATGCATGTGTTTGTGTCATTTTAACCCCAAGATGACTTTCTTTTCCCCAGAATGTGTTAATGTTATCGGGTACCCCAATTCTCTTTGACTTTTATTCTACCTTGTTACACGTCCCGGCCTACAAAAATAGCTTATAAATCTCTTATGTTATCACCAAATATCGGGTTCAATCTTTTTCCCAAATTTTCATCAGGAGAGGTTTTGTATTTCTTTTTTGGAACCGATTGTTCCTGTTAAACATTAAAGCACACTAGTGTAATACACTATTTCCATATTTTGCTGAATAATGACACATTTATCCACAAATAATTATTTGTGGACACAGGTGCAAAAGCTGAGATCAACGAGGACTATGCTCAATCATACAAAACATGTCATAATTCAATCCTAATTAAAAGACTGAATCCTACATTTGCTAATAAGCATAACAACAGATCTCTAATCAATTTTTAAAAGGCAGGTCATTTTTGACCAAGAACACCAAAGGTATTACAGGGTTTTCAACACATCGTAAGGGTTAAAAAAACAAAATCTCAAGATTATAAAATCTGAACACCTGCCTAATTCCCACCCTAGTCTTAAGATTTCTTAAGAGATCTGTTGTCTTGATTCTTATCAAACCCTGCTAAAATAGAACATATTGTTCATGATGATTCCACAGCATTCCCGATATAAACATCCACTCTAGTGTACTGTTCAGAAGTCCACTTGACACTCTGATGTAATTCTGTTAATGTTTAGGGCATGTACCAAACTTGTTGTGCAATAAACCTTAGTCAAGTTAGATATAATTTAGTTTGAAGCCAATAAAAACAAGACTATGAGCGATCGAATGGATCAAAGTTGTGGTCTATGTACATTCTCAGTGGTAACCTTTTTGGTGCCTTTCTTTGTTATGCAAGTGTTCATAGACAACAACTCATATATGTCACAGAATCCTTGTGACATTTCCAGAGCCTCGTTTTCTGACGTAAATAAAAGGCAAAAGGGGAGTGTTATGGGCAGTTTAATCACAGAAAGCATTAAGTACACAGACATGCTCCCTATGACATGGTTTACTTCCTGCTACCTAAGGTTAAACAAAGCAGACTGAAAAATCATACACAATGCATAACCCCCCCCCCCCCCCCCCCAAAAAAAAATAAAATAAAATAAAAAATAATAATAATAATAATAAAAAAATAAAATAAAAATTGATGCATTAAATATTGATTTATCTAAGAAAATGCAATATATCACAAACAGTTTTCAATCAAAACATTTGACAAAGAATTTGATTAGATTTAAAGTTATCATTACCTGTGAACTTGAGTTAAAACTCAATCGATGATATTTACACAATTTAAAGAAATGGTTCACCCAAAAATGAAAATTGAAATCAAGCAGATCCCGGCAGCCAATGACTACCATAGTGGGGGAAAAATGGTAGTCAATGGCTGCAGAGACCTGCTTGGTTACAATTATTCTTCCGAATATCTTCCCGTGCGCTCAGCAGAAGAAAGAAATTCATAAAGGTTTGGAACAACCTGAGGATAAGTAAATGATGACAGAAAGATTTATTTTTGGTTGAACTATACCTTTAAGTGTGGCTTAAATGTTCACATACTTTTTAGGGCAACTGTATCTAATATACAGCAATTGTAAGATACACTCTGATGTCAAGTGACAAAGAGCTTATTAGAAATTACCACAGTGAATGGCAAACCATTTTGAATGCTTATGTATTATTAATTCTATTATAGGGTAAACCCCATAAGAGTTCCATGCAAACCAAATGTACAACTCTAATCACATTACAATCCTTATTAATATCTAATATAAATTAATGAAAAGGAAAAGACATACTACATGAAACTCAGCATTTAAAGTGCCCAAGGTCCATGTTTGACTGTTTGAGTGATGGGAAATCAAGAGCACATGTTGATGATGCAAAGAAGCTTACAGTGTGACATCTGGGTAGAGGATTGCATCATGTAAAGAGGACAGACGGGACAGACAGGTGGGAGGCACAATCCGTGAGTCAGTGAGCTGCCAACTGTGACATCCTGTCAGTCAAAACCTGCAGGTCTTTTGGTTGTGCGGGACTGTCAATTATTTTGAAGACTGTATTAATGTAAAGTCATTGCGAACAGTTAAGGACCGACTTTACTTCAGTATTGTGACGTATTTTCCAAGCAAAACGGAATATTGAATCATAAAAATAGAGGGCGTGGCTTGGTTTTTTCCCACTGGTAATTGATTGTATCTAGAAAAGTGGGCGTTCCATTCAGTTTGTAGCAGACTGACAGTTGGAGGGGATCCCAAACCATCAAACTGACATCATCAGAGAAGCACTTTAAAATCAATTCAGGGTGTCTCCTTCAGATTTTCAGATTTTGATAAAAGATTACAAAGGCAATTTATAAAAAATAAAAAAAAAGTTTTTTTGTGTGAATCAGCTTGCATGGATGTAAGTAGGGTCCATTTTGATTTCATGCTGACTTTAACGTTTGTAAAGAAACTGCAGTTAAAATGTAGTAGGAATCCTGTGCCGCTGGAAATATTCCTTTGTATACCAAACACCTTAAAGAATGTAGTCAAAAATGTGACGCCATGATGTGTCAAGTTGAGGTCTAAAAATTCCTGAACAACATCAAAACATAATCATGAACATAACACCTGCTTCTTTACACTGTTAGGCCTTAAAGGTGCAGTATGTAATATTATGAGGATCTATTGACAGAAATGCAATATGATATCTATGTTGTTAGTGGTGTATAAAGACCTTACATAATGAACCGTTATTTTTTTTATTACCTTTTGAATGAGCCATTTCTATCTACAGTACATACGTCGCGGGTCCCCTTACAGTGAAGTCATCATTTTGTGCCACCATGTTTCTACAGTTGCCCAAACCAGACAAACTACTCTACTGAGTGCTAGTCCCTGTCTGCTGTCTCAGACAACAATATCTTTGTCCTGTGTTGGCCACCGTAGCCTCTCTATGTGATTTCAAAGGGAGGGGTAAGCGGTGGACGGTTACAATTTGCAACCTCACCCCTAGATGGCGCTAAAATGTACACAGTGCACCTTTAATGTGTACAACATTATTCTTATACTTTTGTTATGATTGTGTTTTCTTTAGGGGTTGAGAAAAATACCATACATAGACTGTTTAGATGAAGAAAATGCAGTATGTAAGCAGCTGATTAATTTGACCCCTTGCCAGATGCAAAATATGACAAACATGGGTTTTGAGTTATGTAGCGTAAATTATACTGACAAACTAGATACATATATATGCACTAGATAGGCCTACATACACTTTTATACATTATTATAGATATGTATTTTATACATATACTTTTTATAAATTTACAAGCACAAAGAAATCATCTTCATGAATCATCATATCAGTGGTAGAGCCGATACTATTCTGTGTAACACATCCCTGAAACATTTTTTCTATTGAACACACCCAAGGGTAAACTGGCTTTTAACTTTTTTCTAGAACACACCTTTCATTTTCAGTAATGTGTCCCCTAATGACTCATATGTCAAAACATTAAAAACATTAGTGCATTCGATTATCAGCCTGAACTGATTATCAGACAGTAACTTTTTACAAGCTGAAATATTTAAATGGGTACTTCAGCGCTGGGAAGATGAATCTGTATTTAAACTGGGTCATTAATGTAGTAGAAATGTAAAATTATTTTTTAATTTGGTGCTTTCTAGACTGAGAAAAGACAGAAAATGTATTTATGTATTTTTGTCTCATGGGGATGAAAGACAAACAATGGGTGTTGAATATACTCCAGGGTTTCTACTGATACAAAGCCATATGCTAATCGCTGAAGTAACCCTTTAATTAAAGCCGAATTTTATCAACTGATCCGGTGCAAGGAAGATACAAATGACGACTGTTTTGCGCTCAGCAGAAAATAAGCCCTTTTGTGCAAATGTATACACAATATAAAAATAATTACCATTTTGTACAGAAAAAGCTCATAATTCACTTTATTTTGGAATCATTTTGTTTTGTACTTTTTAATTTAATTTAAAATGTTAAGGATACACCCAGGAGCATGAACAGAGGTGCAAGTAATACCCGTTATTAATGAGGACATGGATGCCACCTGATAAACAGGTCAGCCATATAGGCAGTGTTGGGAAGGTTACTTTGGGAATGTAATAGGTTACAGATTACAAGTTACCCTATTTAAAAAGTATTAAGTAGTATAACTATTTCAATTACTTTATTAAGTAATGTAACTGATTACTTTTCTAATTTCCAGCACTGAAATGCTTTTTTATCACTTGCCATGGTGGCAAATCTCAGACAGGTTGTAGCCTAAAGCTTTCAGCTGCAATTTGGATTTATGTAATTGGCAGACATGGTGCTCTGCAAATTTAAAGAGAACCAATCAAAAGCATCAGAACAGCATCCCTTTACTAAACAGCCTTTAAATGGCAGGAGACATTGCACACATCAAAAACAGGCAAAGCAACAAATGAATATTATTCAACATATCATAGCTTTTTATAGAAAATATTCAGATGTATTGTAATCATTAACATTTTCTTAGTATCTGTAATTCAATTACATATTTTTTCTCAGCAACTAAAATTGTGAACTGTAAATTATTTTATATAATCTAGTTACATGTAACTTGTTACTCCCTAGTTTGCACATAGTTTAGGCTGGAAGTAATCTCAATATCAAGCCAACCTGACAGAAAGCAGATGATCTGAATTAGAGAGATTCATAACAAAATAAGGTTGAACAATCAAATACTAGAACAATCAAAAATTAACAATCAAATCCATGATCACTACATCAAATTCAATGCACAGCACTGCAAGAATTGTGTTGAAAAAACAAAACAAAATAAGCCGTACCATTATTTATGTATATTCTTTTCATTGCAGTTTGTTGTTTAACAAAAAGGCACACAACATCACAAAATCAGCTGCTTAAAACACTGAATTAACATGACCGAACCGGCGGGGACAAACAAGTACCCTCCTGTACAGAATCAGCTCACTTTATTAGATTTAAACAAAAAGACTACGTCTAAACCATTGAAATCTTTGTCCCAATCTGCACTGATCAGCAAAGAGGTCATTGGCAGTGAAGATCATATGCAAAGCAGGCACTGAACCAGGTGGAAGTTAATAAACAGTCAAATGTATCACGTTGCAGACAAATGCCTTTCACTATTTAAAAGATAGTTTAACTCTATAAATTAGAATGTCAATTTCTGGACATTTCACCTCAAAATAACAACAAAAACATTCTGCATTAAGAATGTTGTCCATTTAATATATATATATATTGCATTGTAACAAATCTTTTAATAACAATTAAACACATTTCCTCCCAAAATTCTCATTATAATAACATTTTTGGGTGTTTTTTTACTTTGACTGTATTTTTATTTTAATCAGAACAAATGAAAGAAAGTACAAATACCAAGATGTATAAATAATTTACAATTTAATACATATATTATGCTTTGTGTCAGTTATTGGGCAGAGAAAATGTGCTTAGTTGTGATTACAATAATTTGAACGATGTTAATGGTCCAAAACAGGCTTAAATTTCTTATAAAAAATATAATGACTAATTTCATTTCATTTTTGGGGTATAATATGACATGGCAATGTTTTGACAGGTTTAATGAGATTCAACATTCCCCTTGCCTCTATGTTTGCTTGTGAAATTCTTAAAACAAGTTAAGCCTAAATCAGGAACTACTAACCTGAGTAAAATATCCTCTTCCATAATATTTGTGTCATGTTTCAGTGCTAAAACTGAACAAAGCCTGAATTCAAGGCTGGATTCTAAAGCCTTGTTTCACGGTTTTAGAACAGAGAAAAAGAACTACTTTATGCTAAGCACAGAAGAAATGCCATTCTCTTGCTTTTCTAGAGAGCATGGAAATAATCCATGCCTTGCTTTTTTATTCATATTTTTATATCATTATTATTATTTTTAATAATGAGTTTCTACAGCTGGTTTTTAAGTGACAGTAAACATAACAGCACCATGATAAGGCTGGCGAGGGTTGGCACAGAAACAAACCTTGGAATCAAAATAAATGGAATATCCCTGATGCCAGAAGGGGAGGGATCATTCAATAAAACGGTTTCAAAATAGCAGTTTGGCAAGTTCCAGCAGGAAGGATTCTGCAAAAAGAGTTCATAGTTCAAAACTCGTCTGTTCCTATGGCAACAGGTGGAACAACTGGGCCATTCTGTCAATAAAAAGGCTCTGTGGTGATATTGCTGTTTTTCTTGGTTCTCTTCTCGCCTGAAGACCAAAATGAAAGGCTTCTTTGATTTCAATGAAATAGTATTTTACATATGGAATAAATATGAGAAACTGGTTCTTACATTGCTAGCAGCTTACATAAAAAACCCCAACAAAGAAGAAGATGTGCTGAAGGCAGTCAAACTGCACAATCAGGGCACTTGGCATGTGTCAGCAGAGTTGCCTGGCGTCAACAGACTCAGCAGGGGCAAATATAAACACACAGAGGCACGCAGACAGCTGTTTGGATGCTAACGCCCATCTCATTGTCCATCATTGCCAATATGTCCAGCCCAAATCCGAGGACGAAGAGGCCCTTGCAAAATCTCAGAGATTCACATGAGGAACAAATAAACCCTTTCCTAATGAGGGCTTGTGCTGGCTAGCTAGATAGTTTCTCTAGACCCGGCGCTGAAGCACACTTGCGTGAACCTGCACACATGAGAGCATTTTGAAACATTATGAGGAGTCTTGGGAGTCAGAGTCTTCTTGCTGAAAGGGAACTTTCCCAGACTTTGTCCCCTGCCCTCTTCCTCGCTCCGCAGCCCCGATGATCTCTCCCAACGGCAAGTAGGAGTAGTCCACCCTCTTTTTGCGCGCTTTGCATTTTCTGCACGTCTGGATAAGGTTACCAGCGAGGCTGGCCAGCAGCGACGTTGCCAGGATAGCGCAGACAACCAGCCAGCTTTGTCTGCAAACACATAAACAAAACACTCTCAGGGTGAGGAGTTGCACTTTGACCTCTGACTCCACCGCTGCTGCCCTCAGCCTCCACAAAGCACTTGACTGCAACCATGGAAACACTGCACAATCCCTTACTTGCATGTGAAAGGCCGAGCTGACTAATAAATTCATCTGTGCCACTCTGCTGCCGCAGAGTTGTTTACCAGTACAGTCGGGGCACTTGGTTCAGACTTGTCCAAAAGCCCATTTTGCTAAACACGGGCCTGGAATTTGTCAGAGTGAATTTCCTTTGCAATAATCAAGTTACTCAAATAGGGTCAGATAGGGAATGTTATAATGACAAGTTGTTGGAGATAACAGATTTCCCATGCTGTGGAAACTGTTGTTTTAAGGCATAGGAAAAAAACATGTCATATAATTGTACCCGACGTTAGTTTTTGAAATAGAAACATTTCCACACTAAAAATGAATCAGATGATCACCAGAATGTTCTCAACAATTTCACCACACAATTTACTTCTTCAAAACGTCATGTTCTAAGGCTACAACTCAATACATCACATAGATTAGTAGATTAATATACATTTAATAAACAAAACAAAAACAAACAAACAAAAAAAATATGTTTAGAAATATATTTTCTATTTTAAAATATATATATTGGCAAAAGTTTTGGGATGATCTGCCTTTACATGCACATGAAATTTTAATGACATCCAATTCTCAATCTGTAGAGTTTAATATGGAGTTGGCCCATTCTTTGCAACTATAACAGCTTCAACTATTCTGAAAAGGATTTACACAAGGTTTAGGAATGTTTTTATGGGATTTTTGGACCATCCTTCTAGAAGCACATTTGTGAGGTCAGGCACTTATGTTGGACGAGAAGGCTTGGCTCGCAGTCTCTGCTCTAATTCACCACAAAGGTGTTCTATCGGGTTGCGGTCAGGACTCTGCTGGCCAGTCAAGTTCCTCCACACCAAACTCACTCATTCGTGTCTTTATGCCCGGCAAATCGAGCTCGGAGCACGGTGGAAACTGTGGTGGCACACTGTGGTGGCACACTGTGGTGTGATTGAAAAGGGCACTTTCACTTTCCCTTTCAAAGGGGCAGGGGCTCAAGCCCCCCCGGCCCCCACCTTGTGCACGCCACTGCTCTGCAGAAAGTTGGCGACTTCGGTGCACTGTTCGCCTCAGCATGTGCTGACTCGCTCTGTGATTTTATGTGTTCTACCACTTTGTGGCTGAGTTGCTGTTGTTCCCAATTGCTTCCACTTTGTTATAATACCACTAGCAGTTGACTGCAGAATATTTAGTATTGAGAAAATTTCATGAATGGACTCACAGTACCACGCTTGAAAACAGCGTCAGAAGTTCGGAAACATAGGTCGACAGCTATATGTAAAAGCCCAAATTTTAAAATATTGATAGTAAGGGGTAGTAAAATCCAATCAAAGTCATGTGTCAGTCATATTTTATGTATTTTTTCACATAAATGTCTATAACTCCAAAACTAAATGAGATATTTTCACCAAAATTGCATCTATGGGCTCACTCCGAGGACAACAAATTGGTATTATTATGCCTCTTGGTGGTGCTATAATTAAACAAAACATGTAATTGACTCTACACAACTCAATGTATTAGCGTGGGGTTTAAACTTTTTGCTTAAAAATTGTTTCCAAATGTATGTACTCATTTTTGCAGTTGGTCTGCTGCTAGCTTCCTTGTTTGCTTTTGATGTGCTTGGCCACGGTAATGGCTGCTTGCAGCTATATTTTTTTATTGTAATTGCTATACATACAAATTTACATATTCTTCTGACAGTATTAACATTGTGGCTGCTGTTTTGGCGCGTGTGTGTGTGTGTGTGTGTGTGTGTGTGTGTGTGTGTTTGGGGGGTATGGACACTTACTCAGATAAATAAGTTCTGGGAGCATGAGCTTCCTCCTCTTGTCTCCATTCCCTCCACATCTGGGTAGCCAGACAGTGACCAGCTGAAAGTATGTGGGAAAGAAAAACAATGTTTTTAAATCAAATCCCTTGTTGGTACAACAACTCTCCCCTACAGGGATATTTCTCCTTTCCCCCCTTTACTAACTTCAGATGTAACTGTGGGAAACAAAGTGTAAGTGCAACTGTTTTTTTGGTGGTGGTAAATCAGTGATGTGTGTCTGAATTTGCATGTGAAATACTTGACAGCCATTTGTTGCACTTCTTACTGTCTACAGGTCTAATACAGCTTGTGTTGCCCCATTATTCGATAACAGCTTTTGGAAAGTTCTGTGTAAATTGTGAAGACAGAAACCTTGTTAAAAATAATGAGTTGTTTTTGCAGATCCAAGTCGCAATTTACTTTTTGGATGGACATTTTGAAAATTATACAGTAGCATTTGACATAGTATCCAGTATTTTTTCAAAGTGCAACACATTTTATATATCCAAACATCGAAGAAAGATCCATCTGGATTTCTCATGATATAAAATTCTTCATGTGTAGTGAATAATGGAGAAGGCTGTCATGCTGAAGACAGGGAGAGATAAGCAGAAAGCTGTTCACGTGCACAGCAGACAGGAGATTCCAATCATAATGTGCCTGTGGTGTAAAGGGAATGGCTGTTCCTGAACTCCAGAGCACAAGGGTTTGGGGCTTTTTATTTCTCTACAGGGAAGTTTGAGAATGCATCTTCTTCTCACATTAAATGACAGAGGTCAGAGATTTAAGATAGAACAAGCTGACAGGGTTTTTTTTCTGGTCTTGACACAAACATAGCTTCTGTCACAGAGGTCAACAGTAACACAAGAGGCTGTTGGGTAAACTGTGATTCTCCAAGGTCTCTTTTCTCAACCCCCCCTCCACAAACACCCAGCGGCTTTGTTTATCAAAGACTGTTTGAGTTTGCGTGTGTGTGCGCAAGTTTGAGTAGAGAGTTTGCAATCATGTGATGGTGAATGTGCAGACAGTGAAAGAGAAAATGAAAGCTGATATTTTGCAGAATGTCAGTAACTAAACAGTTGATGGTGCCCATTGATTTCATCGTATTCTTTTTTCCATGCTTTAAAAATCAATGAAGCCCTATCGACTGTTTGGTTACCCCTATTCTTTCAAATATTTTCTTTTGTGTTCAGCAGAAGAAAGACATTCACACAGTTTTGGAAAATGTGAGTAACTTATGACATTTTGGGATGAACTATCCGTTTAAGCTTATGTAACAATCTTTTTTTGTAATAAATTGCATTTAATGGATGGGTTAAATGAATTGCTATAGTGAAAACATTTTCAGGGAATCACAGCTCATGAAAATCAGCCCAGACTTTAGTGAAAAAATGCTGGTGGTAAATGGAAGGCTTATATTTCAGTCAAATGGCGTGCCATGGTCTACAGTATAGGAGCGTGGACATTCACTAGCCTTCACACACATATAGAAGGACATTTAGGAATGCTGATGGCCAGTCTATAAGTAGAGAGCGTTATGTGCCGAGGAAGTGTGAACATTAAACTGATCTATAGAGACGTCACACAGGGAATGTGTTGTTTACATGTCGTGTGAGTGCTAATAGGGGCTGCACCGCACCTCTGTGCAGACTGAAGTTTCTCTCTCCCTGGTATGTAGTATTGCAGCTTCCAGTGACGGGGTTGCATGGGCACATGTCGTGACATTGGCACGGCTGCTTGCAGTTCAGTCCGAAGAAGCCAAGCAGGCACTCTGGGAGGGCAAAGAGAACAAAGACATAGTTAAATCCAAGATTTTAGAAGCTGTTTCTATTATGCCATTTTATATGATATATTTGACCAAAATCTGCAGCATTGCATGCATCACTCATGGATAAGTTCATAGCATTTGTGCTTATATGAGTATAGATTATATAAGATTTTAGATTAGCAACATGCTAATGTAAAACTATTGGAATCAATGATGAGCGTTGGTCGAGTCATTTGTGGGTGAATGTAATTTCACCAAGTACAACATGTTCCTGGGTCAACATCTTTGTTGATCCTGGAACAACATTCCAATCAACCAATCAGATTTGAGGGACAAGTTTACAGTTTACGTCAAGTTTAGGCTCACAACCAGGGTTAGGTGGTTCTACATAAGTGTTATTCACCTATCATTTCCCTGCTTTTAAGGATATGTAATGGGTAGGTTTATGTTAAGGGTAGGGATAGGACTACATTTTCTGACAGGAATTGACCCAGGAACACTTACTTAAATCACAGGGACCTCATTTGTGTGCTCATTTGTAAGTTCCCCAACAGCGTTTCAAATCAGTCAAATGAATGCAGAAAAAGTAATTACATATATATTCAATCAAACATTGAATCCAAAATAATTCCAAAATCTCCTAAACATTTACCTGAAAATAAATCTCCTAAATTTTTTCATTACTTTTTCGCCACATTAACCCGACACTCAGTACACTCATTTGCATGTTAAATATGTTTATCAACGGTGCCTTTATTGTTTATAAAAGAAAACCGGTTGAGATAAGACTGCATACCTTGCTCGCAGGATTCTCCATGGAAACCAGCAGGACAGGTGCACTGTCCATGGACTGGATCACACAAGCCTCCGTTTGTGCATGTGCATGTCTGTTTGCAGCCATCACCATAGAAACCTGCCGCACATACTGCAAGGATGCAGATGATATTGGGGGATAAGGAACGTTCAGATGAAAATACTAGCTTAAACTCATTAAAATAGCTGACTGTAACAAATATGGTGCAAGTTGCAACCAAAAGAAAAAAAAGCCAAAATATATTTGACAATTTGACAAGTCTGAATATGTGTGATAGCCAACTTTTCCTTTACCTTGGCTACAGTTTAAACCCATCCATCCAGCATCACACACACATCCATCTATTCAGAGACAGGGATAAGAAGAGACAAACAGATAGAGAATGGGGTTATCCGAAAAATACTACCTTTAATGCCAGAGTATTTTCTGTTATAAAACATTCAGTAACTACAAACAATATGTCAGCATTTTTATTTATTTTTTTGGACAGTAATATGCAACAGATGCAGCCTTATACAAGCCAAAGGAGTCACCATGTATTCCAAACACAAAATGATACTAAACTGTTGGTGACATTTGACTTAAAGACTTTTTGTATAATATTGTCCTGTTCCCCACGTACATACTATGCACTTATTATAGTAATTACAATAACTGGGTTATAGCTAGTTGCTAACCCTAACCCTAAATCAAACCTTAACCTATGTAGTTATCTTATATTACCCAGTACGGCCCCTCTTTATATTAGGTGGTTTTAAGTACTATGTACTTACATCAAAAAATAAGTACAATGTACTTACTGTGTTCAAATTGTATTGCAAAACACCTTTGCTGATATTGAGGTGAGATACGGGTAGAGTTAGGGACAGGTGTGGTGATATGGGTGAGTTTAAGGGTAATATTATGATTATTATGTAGTATGAAATGTTAGTACATAGTAGTTAAGGGCACCTAATATAAAGTGGGTCCCCTAGTAGGCAAGTACACTGTAAGTACATGTGAGTGCACTGCACATACTGTAAAATAAAGTGCAACTAATATTTTTACTATATATTATACTGCATATAAAGGCTGCCATAAAGTCCTCTTGTGATCTAAAGAAGTGTACGAGAGTGACCTACTCTCAGTGCAGATCCCGTGTTCTCCGCATTCAGCCTGGCATGTGAGATTGGCACATCCTGTCCCACTCCAGCCCCGCTGGCACACGCACTGGCCCTCCACGCAGCGCCCGTGACCGCTGCAGTCCTCCGGCTGGCACAGCCTCTCATGAACACACAACACAGTGGATACCGCCCGTGGGCAGCGCCACTTCGGAGGTTCACTAAAGGCAAAAATTGTCATCAAATTGACAAACACACCACACTGTTGTTTATATACTTATCTTTTTGCTGTCGCTTCTACATACCAGTGGTCTGAAGGGTAATTGGCCAGGGATCCGTTGAGGATGTAAGTGGCCGAACCGCCTCCATCCAGATTGATAGCGTTAATGACATTCTGATCCTTCAGAAACTTTGCCACTTGCCAGAGGTTCATTCTGCAAAGACAGTAGTTTACTAAGCAAATGTAAATCAAACTGAAAGAGCTAAACTGTACCAGAACTCCTGGTATGCACTACAAATGTGCACTGTCCATCCAGATTTAAAGGGTGTACAGTGGTTTGAATAAAGTTTTTAAGCTGAAATTTATGAAAACTAAGCTGCAAAAAAAGATTCAGAAATCAGATATAATATCATCTATATATCATAATTTAGATATAATACCATCTATAATAATGGTAATTTACATACAAATCTTTTGTTTAATTTAATATTTAAGTGCAATTTTAAGTGAGTTTAATTAAGGGACCCTAAATCAGTAGAAACAGTAATTTAAAAAATACAGTAGAATAACAGCATTTATATGAAACAGGAATCTTTTACAACATTATAAACCTCTGATCACTGTAATGCATCTTTGCTGATAAAAGTATTACATTTTTTTCCAGAGAAAGAAAGACATCTTACTGACCCCAGAATTTTGAATGGTATATTATGTTTTTGCTGCAAGAAACCCTGAATAACATTTCAAGTGCACTCAAGAGAAAATAAAAAGCTAATAAAGTCTTTATTATGGCATCAGTGGAAAAATGATTCATATCTGCTGTTTATGCTTCTTTTGAGGCAATAAATCATTCTGGTTTAGTTTGTGTTGTAGCATGCACAGACAGAGGCAGGGGAGAAACCAATGTTTACAGTGATAAGCAGCTGAGATCAGCGCAGGATCAAAGTCCTTTCTCACCCTCTTATACCCGTCTGACCATCGACGTGAAAGAAGATGAGTTTCCCTTCTGCATCATGACCTACTGCCGTACGGGCAGATATCACATCCACAAACTCTTTGAATGTTCCTGCAACATGAAAGATGAATGACCTATTAAGTCTTATATTATAATCTTTGAGTATGTATGTGAGAAGTACCTGAAATCTGAACTAATGTTGATTTTTTTTTTCTTAGAGTTGATAGACTCTGGGGTCAACATATTTTAGGGAGCCAGATAAACAAGCTATGAAGTCCAATCTTACCAGTCTCCTGTGTTTCGTCACATTCGGCCTGAATGCTCTCGCTGATGTAGATCGTACCGTTTCTCAGCAGCCACACCACCCCACTGATCAACTGAACAAAGGGATTTACTTGATCCAGTAAATCATCCTCAGAAAGGTAACTAAAATATACAGGAAAAAAAGAGGGTGAGATTAAAACGAGGTGGAGCAACCTAATAGAAAAAGCCATTAGCTAGTAGCTCACACTATCATTTCAAGAGTTTGGAGTAATATATATATTTTTTTTATATATATTTTAACATTTTATTTATTCCTGTGATGGCAAAGATACATTTTCAGCATCATTACTGCAGTGTTCAGTCACATGATCCTTCAGAAATCATTCTAATATGCTGATTTGGTGCTCAAGAAACATGAGTCTTGAAAACAGTTGTGCAGCTTAATATTTTTGTGAGAATCTTTTGTAGCATTATAAATGTAACGGTAGTGTACATCACAGCCCAGCAAAACTACACTTGACAGATCGCACTATGGACGGAAACAATGAAGGCACTTTCAAAAACAAATAAATCCAGCTACTTCCTTACAAAAACGTTGATGGTTTGGAAAGGCAATAAAGTATCAATATTAGCACAACCCAAGGCACACAGACAATAATTTGCTACTTTCTGCTGTTAGCCAGACTCTATTTTAGTGGGAGAGAACAAGCATTTTACTTCACACATGTAACAAAACTGCATATAAAAACAAGTATTTTTTTGGTCCGTTTTGTCAGAAAAGACTGTAATGTGCATGTCTGTTAATGCCTGACTTTGTTTATATGCTAGTACACCCAAAGCTAACAGACATGGACTAAAAGCCACAAAATGTCAATTTTTAACACCAGGCTGGTTGAGAAAGTCTTTCCCCTATAATAACTCTATTGTAATTCACTTCAGATAAAAGCGTGAAAAATTACTAATTAGCAAAAAGCAAAGGAAAAACATTTGATTTGATAAGGATTATCAGTGCCAGCAAAGCCACACATAAACTTTACTGACAGCGGTTATGCTGTTTTCATTCCTTAAAGCTCATCCAGGTGACTGTCCAAATATGCTATGTAAACACCTTATCAAACACCAGGCTCTTAACGTCATAATGAATGACGAGACACCCCGGGTACATGGAGTTCCAAAGTACTGGCTATTATTAAGAGCACTGGTGCGTTATGCAATATTGCCTTGTTTTTGTAAGGTTTCTATTTTAGGAAACAGATGTTCTAAGGGCCCTGTGTTCCCATGACTGACTTCCTCTGAATTCTGCACCCATATTTAGGTTGAGGTTAGTTCTGAAGGCTGCTAGAACACCCTGCAGTAGAGGAAACCACTTTGTGCTTACAGACGTACACTTTAAGTACACATCTGTCTCACTTTATATTGGCTGTCTTCAATGACTAACAATGTCAAATGCACTAACATTTAAATTAATAATTTGATACAATGCACTTATTGTGTACATACATGTTTTTATATTGTACTTATATTTAATAAATACCTGAATGTAATTACAGCTGTAATTCATTTCTCTAATTACATCTATAATGACACTGTTGAACCTTCCTTTGCCCCTTAAAGGGATAGTTCAACCAAAAATGAAAATTACCCCATGATTTACTCACCCTCAAGTCATCCTAGGTGTATATGACTTTATTCTTTCAGATGAAAATAATCAGACTTATATTAAAAAGAGTCCATGCTAATCAAAGATTTATAATGGCAGGGAGGATAGTTGCTCTGCTCTGTTGAGTCCATAAAAAAACATCTGTCCGTCAAATAACGTGCTCCACACGGCTCTGGGAGGTTAATAAAGGCCTTCTGAAGCAAATTGTTGTGTTTTGTAAGAAAAACATACATATTTAAAAAAATGTTTCATTAAAGAATCCGGCTGATCGTCAACCGTGGAAAAGTTTTGAAAGTGCACAACGTCGGCCTATCGTAACTGGTAGTGTAAGCCTTTGAACTGCAGAGGCACTTTCAACACTTTTTCTATAAACTGAATACGGAAGGTGATCGGCCAAAACTTTAATTAATAAAGTTTTAATTATGGATATTTTTCTTACACAAATACATCAATTCACTGCTAAAGGCTTTTATTAACCTCCTGGAGCCGTGTGGAGCACATTATTTGACGGACAGATGCATTTTTATGGAGTTCAAAAACAGAGCAACAATCCCTGCCATTATAAAGCTTGGATTAGCCAGGACGATTGTGTTCGTCTGAAAGAAGATTGTCATATACACATAGGATGACTTGACGGTGAGCAAATCATAGGCTAATTTTCATTTTTGGGTGAACCATCCCTTTAACTCAACCTTACCATCCCACTAACCCTGTCCCTGACCTTATCTGTATCCCACCTCAATAGCAGTAAAAGTGTTTTGCAATACAACAGAGTACATTGTACTTATTTTTGATGCAAGTAGTTAAAGACATCTAATTTAAAGTGTGACTAGATCTTCTTTTGTGTTCCATATTGACAGAATCTTCACTTTTGGATGACCTATCCCTTTAAGAGTGCAATGCAGATATAAAAGCACAGCTTAATTATAGGCAGGTCAAAAGTACACCAGCACCCAACCCGAAAAGACTAGCTCAAATTTCTATTGTTTCTTGGGTCTCCACACAAAAACAAACCCTGTGGTAATGCAAAACATTGAAAGGGCCAGGAAAAAGACTGCAAAGAGCGAGACCTCAGGCTATGTCCTTACCCAAACACTAATGTCCCATCCTTTCTGATGCCAAACTGAGCATTTTGAATTCCTCCACTGTTCCTTACTAGTTTCCCATCACTTACAACATTCCCTAAACACTGCCCGGTGTGAGTGTTAAAGTAGCCTCCATTCTGGGCGATGAGGCACTTTCTAGTTTTGGCAGTGAGCTCCACCAGCTCTTTGTTATTCTGCTTGCACCCTCCAGGGCCTCCTGGTTCCAGAATGGACACGGTTCTCAGTGGGTCATGCACCTCTGTGATGTGGCCGCTCGCCCATCTGTGAGCACCAGAGTCATCGGTGATGTCGGAGATGAATATATTCGACTTGAACACTGGAGAGTTAGAGTGTTTGCTTGCTGCCCAGGTTTCGTGGGTTACGTTGCCATGGGCGATGGGCTGACAGTCTCTCACGTGGCGGTGAGAATGAGATGGGCCGTGGGATTTGGTGTAGGGTAACAAGAGGTCATCATCCAAAGAATGTCTGTCAAGAAAATGTGGAAAATGAACATGATTAAATAAGGAATAAAGAGCAAATTGTGTTTGCTAAGCTAGTTAGGTTAACTTGGTACTTATGTGTGTTACTGATTCAGAAAGAACACATTCCACCCTAGTTGTACAAAGTAGCATGTGGATGTTGTTCATTCTTTTGCAGCGCAAACACATTTTCTTGTTCCTTTTAAAGAAACCTGCAATATTGCATATTTCTCAATCTGAACCTAAGACAATGTTTTCTGTGGAAAAAGTAAAATCACTTTACTAGGTTCAGTATTGTTGGGATCCTCTTACACTATGCAAATGCAAGATGCAAATTAGCTGTAGATTCAGTTGGAGTGCAGTACTGTACTGCAAGTGTGTGTACACAAAGCTTAATGAAACAAACAACTAATAATGCTTTAAAATTAACTAAATTACCAATCTGCAAAATTATCTTAAATTTCTGTATTGTGGTGGTAAAAGTTCAAAACCAATTATTTTAACAATGCATTTGAGCAAATTCACACCTTTTGGATGTAAGCTTGAGAAAAACTCTTTATACTCTGCCTCTAAAGAGTTCAAAAACAGACAGCAAGGAATTCTGTTTCATATTTAGGTAACTTTAAAATAGAATGAAAATAACATAGCTATACATTACTAACATTAGGCATATACTTTAGCACATACAATATATTGACCAAATGTTTGGGACACCTGCCTTTACATGCATGTGAACTTTGATGACATCCCATTCTTAATCTGTAGAGTTTAATATGGAGTTGGCCCACTCTGTGCATCTATAACACTACAGCTTCAACTTTTCTGGGAAGGCTTTCCACAAGCTTTAGGAGTGTGTTTATGGGAATTTTTGACCATTCTTCTGAAGCATTAAAAGTAATTTTCCCTGGAACTAAAGGGTCACGCCCAAACCCTGAAAAAACCCATTCTATCCCCCACCCACCAAACTTTACACTTTACAATGCAGTCAGGAAATTACTGCTCTACTGTCATCCGCCAAACCAAGACTCGTCCTTTGGATTGCCAGACAGAGAAGCGTGATTTGTCATTCCAGAGAACATGTCTCCACTGTTTTAGAGTCCAGTGGCTTTACACCACTGCATCTAAGGCTTTGCATTGCACATTTTCACAAATGTTTGTAGAAGCAGTCTGCGTGCCTAGGTGCTTGATTTTATTCACCTTTGGCCATGGAAGTGATTGCAACACCTGAATTCAATGATTTGGAAGGGTTTCTCAATACTTTTGGCAATATAGTGTATATAGAGAATTTAAAAAATAAACAACAGAAATAAAGATAATCATTATGTTACATTTACGCAGATGTTTACAGGCATTTTTTGTATGTTGATCAGATAGTGTTGGTATTATTTTTCAGTCAGTTAGCTGTAGCGACTTCTGTGCCACAAGTGGCACCAAGTGAATTTCAAAACTATGACTGTTCCGAATAAGCTTCTCAAACATGTTTTCTAAACACCAACCCCTTGTGTCGAGCTAATACAGCCATTGGCAGCTTTCTCCAAGTTCTCTGATTGAATTGAATCACTTACAGCATCTTTAAAGCAGCACCCGGTAACTTTTCAACCTTCATAATATATTTTCAAGACTCTTGGACGTGCGAGCCCAACTTTGTTCGTCGGATATTATAATCATTACCGAAGCAGCACAGACAAATAAGAAAGAAAAGGTTTTGTTGGAGGAAAGCAATAAGAGGAAACGAAAAAGTGATGGGATTAAAGGCAGGACGAGGATCAACATTGGACCAGCGTTTGCTCGTTGGCTTGAGCTGAAGGAGCGTTCCGACCGATGCTGACCTGCTTGTTATGGTGATTACCTACCATGCAAACATTGAATTGAAGTATCATATAGATTCTGTAAAGGGGTAACCAATAGACTACTATTATGACGCTGGCTTGTAAATGTGAGCATTGTGATTATTTGGCGTTTGAAAAAAAAAAAATCCATGAAATTATATTCATATGACATGCTGAAAGATATGCCACTGACTGTACCTGGGATGAAGACATTTCACACGCGACGCCAGAAGAACACCTGCATGTGAACTCCTCTTGCAGTGTTCAGGTTAACTGTTAGTGCTGCACCAACCCGCGGGGCCACTTTTATGAAGTTATTTGGCCCGCACCGCACCACTGTATATATTTTTACAACCCGCCCCGCACCAGCGACCATTAAATAGACTTACGGGGTCCACGGGTTATGAGACGACCCGCGCATTACTGGTTCAGGGCTATCAGGGTTGTCATGTCAACGAATGCACGCGCGATGGCATCCCCTGTTGTAGGATGACAGAGCTTACGACAGTAGTTGAGGACATTATTTTTTCTAAGCTGTAGGGGGACCCCGAGAGCAAAAGTTGCCAAGTGCTGCTTTAAGAAAAGAAGGATATCATTAAACTGAAACCTTGTTTATAATTGTAGGCCTCTTTACTATTAATTGTGAAATCACAGTTAGAATTATTTTTAAAAATACATATTTTACATATATTTTAAACTAAAATAATTTCCAGAAATTAGAATGTGTTTTTCCCCAGAGTCTAGCATACTTTCCAAAGCATATTTTTCACTGGGAGTGCCAATTTAAAAAACAACAACAACAACAACAACAACAACAAAAAAAAAACAGCAGCATGACAAGGTACAGAATATCTATTTCATGATGAGCTCTGAGTGCTCAAAATGTTTTTACCTGTTGGCGAGAGTTGAAGAATGTTCAACTTTGGGTAAAACAGTAAAGCGCTTATCACTGTCTTACATGGCTAACTTTAAACTAGTCTTAGCGATTCATGCAACTGGCCAGAAGAGCGCTGGCGTTTTCAGATAGCTAAAAATGCTTTAGTGGACACACAGCCTTGGTTTTCTAAACCTGACTTTTGACCTTTTTTTAGGATGCGGTCACTTAAAATGATCTTATAGCAAAAGTGAAAATCAACAAGACTTTTATTTTACAGTGTACCCTACGTAACTTGATTTTGACCTGTTTAATCCAAATTTTTGCAGCATTCTCTGCTTGTCAATGTAGTGAGGCAATTAGGGAGTGGGTATCTTTCCTGACCTCTGCTTACTGGTTAAAATGTATCAAACCTTCCAAACTGACGTAGGATAATGAACCCAAATGCGTGACTTCCACAACAATCCATAGCTTGTATTTTTCACCTCAACCCTCATCCTCTCTTCTTTTATCCTTCTTGATATTCAGCTTCTTCCTTTCTTACTACAACCTCATTTTCTCATGCACTGTCGTCACAACAAGACTTTCTGGAAAAGGTACAGCTTTTCCTCTCCGTCTTCTATAAAACTTAATAACATAAACCCAAAACACAGGCAAAAAAGTAATTATTAAACTGCCTGCGAGTACTGAGATTTGCCAGCTACACAGAACATCAGTATCACCTACAAGGACGTTGTCATTATGCATGATAATGACGCACACATTTTGTTTGGTGTTTGATATATTGTTTTTACAAAAATGTGCATTAAAAATTACCAAAAACGTTTTTTTTTTTTTTAACTGAATTTATTTTTTAAACTGAATTTATAGACCTATATTTTTGTGTTGTCTAAAATGTACTCACTAAGGACCTTCACAGCATGTGACCAAACGGGTTGTCTCTTTCACTTTCTTGTTGCCGAAAATGTCAAACACATGGCAGTTTTTAATTGTATTGGCTGAACGAGATTTCATGATGTTACTAAAATTATTATTAGTTAAACATTATTGTATTTTAAATGCAATGTTCTAAACGTCATTTATAAATGTTCCATAGAGGGCTTATAAGAATCAAAAAGGAAAATTGCAACGAGAGTTAGCAAAATTACATCAAAACTACAAAATACAATAACCCCAGATGAACATCCTACACAATTGTTTTCTAAATTTCCATCCCAACCATGCGTTTGGAAACACTATACAACTTCAAGAGTTTTGATCGCCATCATAACGGCAGTAACGTTACATGACATTTTCCTTACCGGATGTCTTTGCACTGGCACAAACATACTCCTAGACATATTACAAACAAAGAAATTTGATCGAAATTCACAAATGATGTTGCCATAAGACATATGTACAACACATTAAAAAAATAAAATAAGTTACTATCCCGTTTCTATCCACTCGCTTCGGTGAAAGGACTGTCATGTGTGTTGGTCATATGACGAGAACCACATGATCAAGCCAACTGATCTTATCTGTCAATCATTTCTTCTCCCTAAGCGCAAACAACTGTGCGAAAATGACTTCATATTAACTGCATTTACATCAACAATAATTACATTTATGTTTCATAAAGGTAATATATTTCATTCTGAGGCATAGCTTAATTCGATCTGGATTGAAACAGATTGTTTACATCCAAGCGGAACGTATTGATGGTTCTTGCGAACAGGGGAGTTGAATTATGACGCACAAGCAAGAGGAGGCAGTGGGCACAGCTCAAGGATACTGAATGCATGGGGGTTTGTTATGGCATCTAGTGTAAACATAAAGAATGGACTTTTAACCACCAAAAACTCCCTGCAGAAAAAGATTCCCTTTCCCACATTTATACAGAGGCCAACCGAGATCAAATGCACAAGGGCATTAACAAAATCGACAGGACAGCACAATGAACAATATTGTATTGATATTGTAAGGTAAGTTGTATGATGAGTAATGATTTACTTTTAATATTTTACCTGTATTTTAGACATGTATAAATCGAGTATCCTTGTGTCTGTATTTGTAACGTTAACCTATATTAATATAAATCAATAAATCTTTTTTCCCTTTTCTTTTGCTTGAAACTAAATTATAAAGCTAAAAATAGCATTAGCTTTTCTTTTAAAACAATCTATGTGGTGTAACGGCCCAGATATTGAAAAACAAATAAATATAAACATTTATTTGGTTATTTGATTTTTTTTTCAGTATGTAATTTTTTTTAGTACTTTTTATCTGATGTCATTAAATTATGTCTAGAAAATGGTATACAAGTGTTACCATGATTTCAAAATGGACAATTCCTATTTATTTATTTTGTAATATTGTAGTATTACTATAAATGATTTATCGTTGCATTTAATTTGTTTTGTTTTTAATTCATGTGCCCTTGTTATATTTAATCAAAATAACGTCCCCTCTCTCTTCTCTTCTCTGATGACGTGTTTACTGGCGTGAGGGCGTTACAACCTGTCACTTACATAAGATCACAGCAACAGCAAACAACAACAGTCCAATCAATTCACAGTATAACAATCAGTAGACCAATTGTCTCTGTTAAAGGGTTAGTTCACCCCAAAACTAAAATTCTGTCTCTCATGACATTCGAACCTGTAAGACCTTCGTTCATCTTCTGAACACAAATTAAGATTTTTCTGATGAAATCTGAGAGCTCTCTGACCCTTCCATAGACAGCTATTTACTGAACACTTCCAAGGCCCAGAAAAGTAGAAAAGCCATCATTAAAATCGTCCATATGACTCCAGTGGTTCAAGTTTAAAGGAACTGTATGTAAGAAATGTATTGTAATTAATCATTAAATGGCTCTGATATGTCACTAGACATTAAGAAATCATGTTAATTTCAAATACTTATATCACTGACAACAGTAGTCCGGCAAGGATATTGTCATTTAAAAGTTGTTGTTGCAGCCCTCAACTGATGTTGATGTTGACATGATGTGTTTTGGCCTGAATCGACACCCTTTACCTATCAACCAATCACAAAGTCAGTAGTGTTTTTGCATCCGGGTTGCCAGCTCGGCTCTAGTTACCACAGCTGCAGCTACAAACGTTCCTGTGGATCCTGTAGCTGATCTGCAACCTCGAGTCAGGGAGGAGGGGGATAGTGATTGCAGTACCAGTTTTGGCCACAATCTTACGTACACTTCCTTTAATTTTATAAAGCAACACAAATCTTTTTTTCCGCAAAAAAGTTTTATTAAACGTCATTCAACAATTTCTTCTAGTCAGACTCTTACACTGTTGACGTATACTAGAATGCCGGCTTACCATTGGCCGACAATGTTGATACAAGCACCAGAATGCATGTGCACTAGTCGTTCTGCCGTAGAAATAGGAAGCACAGCACTCATGTTTAGGAACTAACCCTTCAAGTCTTAATCAGATTTGTTAATGTAGGTAAATAACACAACATATCCCAGTGTATAACACTGAACTCTCACCCATAGGAAGAGGGACTATGATGGATTTTTATGTTCATTGCTTCTTCCTGAGGCTGTCCGTCGCTCTGCACTGGCACTGAGGGCGTTCAATGTAGAACTGGCACAGGCAGGTATTCCAGCTAATAAGTGCAACAATGTACAATCTTATTTATTTATGAATATTTCTATCTGTGTTTTATGGTTCAAAGCACAGGCCTTGTTGAGAAATAAAGTGCCTGTAGTAAAAAATGGCTGTATGTTATGCTCATATATTTGCTACTTCTCTTTTAGATTAAGGACTCAGTTTCCCAGAAAACCATTGGTTTAATGCGAATGCAGTTCTGGAAGAGTGCCGTGGAAGACGTTTACAGAGATGATCCTCCAGCCCAGCCCGTCAGTGCAGAACTATGGAGGGTGGGTCTTCCGTCTATAAATTAATGTTAAATGAGTAGGGAGGGAGATAGTAAAAGTTTGGGTCATTGTGTTTTTTTGTTTGCTTTGTTTTTTAGGTATTTAAGGTCAATTAAGGTCACGTTAATTAGATGGTTTCTTTTGATTGATTAATTACTAATCAAAAGAAACCATAAAGACATTCATAATATTAAAATATTTCTATTTCAAATTAATGCTGTTTTTTAAACTTTCTTTTCATCAGAATATTAAGCAGCACAAATGTTTTTTAACATTGATAACTATAAGAAATGTTTCTTCAACACAAAATCAGCATGCTTGGATGATTTGCGAAGGATCATGGCACTTCAGTTTTGCTATTACAGGAATAAGTTGTTTTATACATTTATAAATTATATTACATTTCACCCTTGAGTCATTTCACACTTTTTGTTGTAAACATTTTTCTGTGTAACAAAATAAAATATTTTGAAAAGTGTGTCTGTACAGACAACTTTTTAGCACTCCAATGTTTTTAAAATGATAGGACACTGATATTGTAAGACTGCTCTTGTGTTCTCAGGCAGTAAGAAAGCACACATTAACAAGGAGGTGGATGTTGAGAATCATATCTGAAAGAGTAAGTTGTCCTAATATACAACTGAAGAAAATACTGGAAAGTTCTCTTAAAATAACTAATTTGAACTCTGACAGCTGTCCGAGAGACATGCATGGCTAATTCTAGACATGAATCTGTCATTTTGTGAGTCGGCACATTATGCAGTCTGTCTGTTCTCTGGCAGCTGTATTAAAAACATTCTGTTTTGAAAAGGAGAAAGACATGGAGGACAGAGCGTACAGGAACCTTCAGGAGCTGGAGACTTATGGTGAAAACACACAATCCTCTCTTCTTTACTTGCTGCTGGAGACACTTGGTGAGTAGCCTTTCCATGATCTCTTGCTTAAAGGAAAAGCTGTAAAAAGTGTAGCTAAAAGAACACAGAATCATTTTGTATCGGACTATTATTATTACTATTAAAACAAATATTATTATTATTAAATTGATCTTAAAGGTTTATGTTTTGTTTAAGTTTTTTGGTTTGTGCTCTAGGATCTATCTATCTATCTATCTATCTATCTATCTATCTATCTATCTATCTATCTATCTATCTATCTATCTATCTATCTATCTATCTATCCATCCATCCATCCATCCATCCATCCATCCATCCATCCATCCATCCATCCATCCATCCATCCATCCATCCATCCATCCATCCATCCATCCATCCATCCATCCATCCATCCATCCATCCATCCATCCATCCATCCATCCATCCATCCACCCATCCATCCATCCATTTGTATATGTGTATTATACATATATTAAAATAATTAAATATACATATATTATACATATATAAAAAAAAGACTAGCACCAAACCTTTAATGGGTGGTAAAGTTTGTATTGCCCCATTCTTTAATAAAAGCTTTGTATTACAAGATCACAAAACAGTCAACTGATAATAGGACGCATAAACTGAAAAATTTTAGTCCAAATATGCTTTGGGCATATTTGGACTAAAAGACCTTGGACCTTTAAGATCAATTTTATATATATATAAAATTATATATAAAATTTATATATAAAATATATTATATATATATATATATATATATATATATATATATATATATATATATATATATATATATATATATATATATATATATATATTATTATTTTTTTTTTTTTTTTTTTTTTTTTATATTAGATTTGTCATTATATATTTAAACAACTTTTTTGAGTAATAAAACAATTTGACACAATTTGACACAAAGTGATCTCACAAAGTTGTGTGCTTTGTGCATGTGATTATGTAGATGTGAAAAACGTCCATGCAGACCATGCCGCAAGTCACATTGGCAAAGCCCAGGGCATCCTGACCTGTCTGCGGGCAACCCCCTACAACAGCAGCAGACGCAAGGTCTACCTGCCCATGGACATCTGCATGCTGGTGGGTAAATCTGCTGTCACCCTATGATGTGTGTAGCTGGCTGTAATTACAAGCTTTCCTGACATCAGAGTTACTGTTGTGAAGGACTAGGGATATAAACATGGATGAAGCTGCCCAGTGCCCTCCTGCCTTCAAAGCCCAATCCCATGGGCTTTGTTTCAGCCATCTGTCACCATTGCAGCATGAACAGACCATTAGAAATGGGATTTAAAAGATCTTTCCCTTAGTGTAACAAAAGAAAAGAATATCATCTGTCGTTTATCCTCACCTAATCTCAGCTAGAGTCAGTGTACACAAAGATCAAGTTGCCTTATGTACAGTAGTGGCCAAAAGTGATTTCTGTAAGAGAACTGGTTTGGTGATTTGTTTATAATAACCCTGCACGTTCAATTAAACCATCAAAATATGAGGAAAGTATTTTATATTTTAAAATCTATTATTAATTTGATAGAAATAACAAAACATTAAACTTGTTTAATGTTTTACCTGACAAAATTATTTGGCACAAAAGGGGTAAACTACAGCTACAGGTATTATTAGTCTATGGTTCATTGCATTATCACAAATAAAACTATAGATAACAAGCACAATTATGTAATATACTTAAAAAATCTTTGATGTCAAAATATGTCAATTTTTCTAGTCCGGACATCACTGGCCATTGCTGTATGTTGTTTAGCTGTGTGATTACACTTTCACCAGAAGGGTGCACTGTTGTTTCATGATAAATTATGTGAACATGTTTGGTTTCTGAGTTTATCAAATGCTCACACCTGGCTGACCAATGTGGATTTCAACATGTGCGAAATGTTGATTTGCAAAAACAACAGCAACAGGGATAATAATACACTGATCCAACAAGTCTCTGTTGTCATTAGTTGCCGTCTGTCGGTGCAGTGTGAATTGGCCTTAAAACATGATACTTTTTATATAGATACATACTATTTATTCATTAATGTTTTGCTACTGCATTGCTACTTAGGGTGAATTCAGGTGATTGTGACACTTTTTTTTCTGGAAAAAGTGTCCCAATCACCCTGAATTGACCATATTTGATTGCAGTGCAAGGAAGTTCCTTACTAATTGTCTTCACTTATAATTTAAAGCTTGCCTTCTGAAACTTTCTTTCCTGAGGTAAAAATGTTGAGACAATAATATATGGATAAGCTTTTAAACCTTTGGTGTCTTTAATAATGTATTGCAAGTGCAATGTTAAATGAAAAATTACGCCTTTGTTTTGATGCGGATGGAAAAGTTCCATAGTGTAGCTTTAATAAATATAAATAGTTATACCTTAATGTTGTCACAAAAATATCTGGTTAAATAAACATTACATCAAACAATTGCCTTAGCACTTTCCAAAAATTTGCTTTTCAAGATGCATGTGAAAATTTGACTGATCTTTGACACAATCACGGGCAGCAGCGCAAAGTTGATTCTGCTCTAGTTTGATCTAATATTTGTTTTTGAAAATGTTGTTGATTTAAAGGGTTACTTCAGCGATTAGCATATGGCTTTGTATCAGTAGAAACCTTGGAGTATATTCAAATGATAGTGCTCCCTCCCCCTCAAATGATAGTGCTCCCTGAGACCAGAGATTTATGCTAAAGACTACAGCCAGCAGAGGGAGCCATTTCCTCATGTTTTTAACGCGTGCATGGGGAATGGGAGATCACACTTACAGCACAGCTGGCAGCTACAGGCGTTAATTTAAATGGATGCTGAGCAATGTAAGTGTTTTAACTTCTCAAATTAATTTCTATGAAGTTAAGTTTCCAAAGGCATGAACTGAACACGCGTTGTGAATGTATGCCTCGAATGTTGTTGCGATTACCTCAGCTCTCATCACGAGAGCTCATCAGCTCATTTATGAAATTAAATGTAATCTGACTCCTAATCTGAGTCTGCTGTGAGACTCACGCGGCGACTCCATCGTTATATTGAACACACACGTTCAGTATTTAATTGTACTTTCTGAACTTAGTCAATATAATCCAGTAGGTGGCTTTGGGAATGGCCTCACAGAGCAGCGAAGCATTCTGGGAATTGTAGTCTTTCATCCCCATGAGACAAAAATACATTTTCTGTCTTTTCTCAGTCTAGAAGGCACCAAATTCAAAAATAATTTCACATTTCTACTACATTAATGACCCAGTTTAAATACAGATTCATCTTTCCAGCGCTGAAGTACCCCTTTAAGTAGCAAATAAGAATCATTACAATTATTTAATATATTTTGAGACAAAGGTCTTCTTAATGATTTTCAGTTTTGTTCAAGGTAATTAAAACAACAACAACAACAACAACAACAACAACAAAATCCAAAACCGTAAGAATATGTAAAAGATGGTTTTTGGGGTAAAAGGTACCCCTGATTCAGATTTGAAGTATCGTATAATAAGTTAGGTTGTCCACCTAAGATATAATCACCATATTTATTATTATAATAAGTATTATAATGCACCATCATTTCATGATGTACCTTTCATTTCCCCAAGCTGATTGCTAACTAAAAATAACCTACAGTCATCATGTTTTCGGCCCATTTCATTCTCAATTACCCCCCACCAAACCCACTGCACGCTTTAGGGGGTCTGTTAAAACTCAATGGAGTCAAGAGAGACACAGACTCCTGCTGTAACTTTACTTGCTGGTGTTGCTATTGGTGTGATTTATACACTTTTTAATGTAACATTTTTTAATATTTGTGCTTTTTTATTTTTGTAATATGGATAATTTTTTCATCCAATTTTTTTGAGAAGGCACTGCTTTCCTTGGCTCCTCGGGGAAAAAGCCCATGCGCTAAATGCCTTTGTAAAACAATGCAAGGTGTACTAATTTTTGTTAGGTAAATTGTGAATACAAGTCTCTGGGTGTCTGCAAGCCATTTTTGTCACAGTTTAAGGGCTCTGTGTGATGTAAAACCTCTTGTTAAAGAATCAGATCAGATCAATAATGATAGCCCCTACAATTACACTGTCTGGTTATTCATGATGTTGGTTCATTTTGGCATACAGCTTTTGTTTGAGGAACAATTGATTTTTCAATTTGATACTAAATTACAGCTTTTGCAGTATGTGTTTATTGATCACTTGCTATCGTGGATTTATTCAGATCACAGTTGAGGCAGCACAGTCAAAGTTACACTTGTTCATTAATGTCTTTGTTTGAATAATATTTTCACCAATATTAACAAGTGTAATTTCTTGGAAGTCATAAACACACCACCTCTTACGTTCTTCATGCTGATTTTTCACATTTTCATCCAGCATACTAATTATTCTGCTGTTTAAAAATGTTTGTTTAATGCGGGAAAATCTATAAAGATGAATCTCATGATGAAAACTGAAATGTCTGGATCGTATTTCCCCCCCAAATATTTGTGAAATGAAGCCTGTATTTAAGACCATGTCAGTATTGTGACACTATTTTCATTCTTACTTTCGTGAATTTAGCACAAAACCTTCCTCTCCCAATTTTCAGTAGTCTACTCTAAAGCAAAGCAGTTCTTATAGGGTTAGTTCACCCAAAAATGAAATTGATGTCATTAATGACTCACCCAATGTCGTTCCACACCCGTAAGACCTCCGTTCATCTTCGGAACACATTTTAAGATATTTTATATTTAGTCCCAGAGCATATGCAGTCTATGCACACTTTACTGTCCATGTCCAGAAAGATAATAAAAACATCATCAAAGTAGTCCATATGTGCATCAGTTAGTTAATTAGAATCTCTTGAAGCATCGAAAATACATTTTGGTCCAAAAATAACAAAAACTACAACTTTATTCAGCATTGTCTTCTCTTCCGTGTTCCTCAAATAAAGATTCAAATGGTCATGAATCATGTTGAATCGTGACCAATCAATCAGTCAATGATTCGGATCCAAACTGCTGAAATCACGTGACATTGGCGATCTGAATCATTGATTGAGTCACTGATTCATGACCGTTTGAATCTTTTATTTGAGGAACACGGAAGAGAAGACAATGCTGAATAAAGTTGTAGTTTTTGATATTTTTGGACCAAAATGTATTTTCGATGCTTCAAGAGATTCTAATTAACTAACTGATGCACATATGGACTACTTTGATGATGTTTTTATTACCTTTCTGGACATGGACAGTAAAGTGTGCATAGACTGCATATGCTCTGGGACTAAAATATTAAATATCTTAAACTGTGTTCTGAAGATGAACGGAGGTCTTACGGGTGTGGAACGACATTAGGGTGAGTCATTAATTACATAAGTTTCCTTTTTGGGTGAACTAACCCTTTAATTATGGCAAAAAAAAAAACATTTATTCTAACTGTACAATTGACATACTTTTTTTGTAATGAAATCGATTTGTTCTAATAAAATACTAAAATTAATAATAATAACAACATAATGATTTTTATTACTGACTGAGCACTTTATTAAAGTAATTAGAATTTTAGGGGAAAATGTGCATAATATGTGTGCTTCATTTTAAAGGTTTTTTTTTTCTTAGAATTTTGGGGTAAATTTGACAGGTGTTATTGTGATGGTGTTATTGTGATGGTGCCTGAAATATGGAGAGATAAGGAAAAGATTGAGATATCATCAAGCTCATCTTTATGTCTTTTAGCAGAGGTTTTACTGATAATGCGTTTTCACTGTTTCTCACCCAGCATGGAGCGTCTCAAGAGGACTTTATCCGTGGCAGCAGGGACCAGAACATCAGGGAAGTCGTTTATGACATTGCCAGCCAAGCCCATGTCCATCTCCAACACGTATGCAAAGCCCTTCAGATTAATATGTGTGATCAGATGGGAGAAGCCGACTGTGTTGTATGTTTCTCATTTGCATACTAACTTCATTAAATTTCACAAGGGAGAGCACCCCTCCTCCACCGGTAGCTCTTATGACCCTTGATTGTTGCCCTCTCCTCATTACAGAAATTATTAAAAGTTTAGTGTAACTACAGAGCATTTCAGGGAATGTCAGAGGAAATGCTAATCAGAGATTTTGTCAGATATTGCTCACCCTACTTTGCATATCTGGTCAGGTGGTTTGACTCAAGGTTAGAGCTGACTGAACTCAGTGGTGAAGACCACTTTAAAAAAATATCTTTTTATGTTTTTGAGTGAGTAATGAAAATATGAATCAAAACTAATTACATTTATAGAATTAGAATCAATTAGAATTGCTGTTTGAGAAATATTTTGACGCAGTAGCGACATCATAGTCCAGCACAGCATAAATGCAATAAAAATGCAAAGCACTATTTATTATTATTATTTATTATTTGCGAGTTTCAGTTATACTTGTTGTTAATTTCCATATCATGTCACTGTAGACGCGTTTCCATTACAGATTTGCACAAAATATTTTTTTATTACGATATAAGATTTTGTTATAAAACTACATAGCATCTCCAGAAAACCATCAAGTGTGCCTACCACTGTCCACTGGTTATAAACATTAGACAACACCAGCAGCCTCCATCATCATCAGCAGCACCAGCTTGTCTCTTAGAGACTGTACTGGTGGTGGGGGTCGGAGTGTCAGAGTCTGTTGATGGAAGAGACTGAAGAGGTCTAAACGCTTTTTTGTTGATAATTCGGCTAACAGTTAGCGCTAACTGTCTTTGATATAGATGGACAAACTGAAATGGATTCCACACCATTTCAAATGCCTCACCACAGCGCCGACACTGAAGAAAGCGCAGCGGCTCTCGCAGTTCAGAATGCTTACACTACATCCAACATCATTGTCGCGCCAGTTACACCTTTTCTGTAAGTTAAAGGTGAACTATGTAGTATTTTTGCAGTAAAATATCCAAAAACCACTTGGCCAGTGTTATATATTTTGTTCAGTTGAGTACCTACAATATCCCAGATGTTTCCAACTATTTGTAAATTGTGAGAAAATTGCTATTTTAACTAAGGACAGGGACGTTGCAGCATTGCATTTGAGGGAGTCGCCTGTCAATTGCGTCATATCTGCGCTACCCTCGGTTTCGGCTTTTATTTGGCAGAAGCGCTTTACTCTTAGCAGTGTGAACAAGTCAACGCACGGAGTAAAGTCATAACATCGTTTTAAACACACTTAAATGTATCTAATATGATAAACAGAGCTCCATTACCTCAAAATCATAACCGGAAGAGCGGATCTGTGCAGGCGCCCGGCAAATGAGTCCCGTCCCGTCATAATAAAAGTCCCTGTATTCGCAAGGCGGGTATTTGTTTAACAATCGCTCCAGCAGCTTTGCTCAGGTCCATAACACTCGGTCCTGCTCTGCTTTAGACTACAGTAACGTTAATAACCGCATGCATGAACGTGATTTCTGCCCCCAGTCCTATTTTTCACCGGCTGTGATGAGAAGACCACATCTCCCAAGATGCTGCGCTCACACTTTGCGTCATCAAACTACGCATTTGTTTTGCATAGGCGCCCTCCAGTGGACAAAAGCTGCATAGTGCACCTTTAAATATGGACGACGTTCTGGAAGAAGCAAGCAATTTTACTTTAGAATGTTTTATTATGGATATTATTGTAACAAAAACCTATCGATTCGCTTCAGAAGGCCTATATTAAACCCCAGAGCCGTGTCAAACACTTTTATGATTGACGGATGTACTTTTTTGGTCTTCGAATTTTGGGCTGCCATTCACTGCCATTATAAAACTCGGAAGAGCCACCAGGACTTATTTTAAAATAACTCTGAATGTATTTGTCTGAAAGAAGATTGTCATATACACCTAGGAGGGGTTGAGAGTGAGTAAATCATGGGATAATTTTCATTTTTGGCTGAACTATCCCTTTAAGCAAAATATGATTTCTTTTTTTATATCGGGGTGAAGTATGATCTGGACAGGTTTGTTTGACACAATTTGATTCACCATGAAACTCAACCAGTAATGAAGAGGTTTTTGTGATATACTATACAGCACAGTTGCGAAAACTTAGAGGTCTTGTCGTCTTCTTTACTGCAATGTCTTACAGGCTAGATCATTCAGTGAGAACGTTCCACATGCGGCCATGCCTGTCTTTCTGCAAACGGTGAGTAATTTCATCTCTTTCAGCTTCTCTCCCCTCCCCACTCTTCACTAATGTGTTGTGACACAGAGAAGCTCATGGCTTATCCTCATTCTGCCTTCAAAGAGGCGGAGCCCCATTGTCCCACATGACTGCTGCTCCCTGGAGGCACTACTACCATCTCATGGTGTGATTACACATCTTAAGCCTTTAAAAAAAAACTCTTTTACAGTCATTTCGCTTAAAGAAAGCCTGCCTCAGAAGAGCTGAGGGAATAACTCTTAGCATATTATGAGTGAAACACTGTAATTTTCAGTACAATTTCATGTTTTAGCCAGCTGAATGCTTTCTGTGAACTAAATGGCCTGTAAAGCATTTCTATTTCACTTTCTGTCACTGTAATATTCTGCTCTTACCTTCTATTTCCACATCCCTGTGTTTAACTGTCATTTGAATTCTTTAAAGCCATCCTTTCCCCACAGGCACTCTAGTGACACATTGCGCTCCACTTGCTTTGGCTGGTGTTAACTGTGTGCTCACGAAAGGACTTTACTGTTAGATTTGACATTTGAGGAATTTATTTAGAATTTTTGTATTACAGCTGCAGGAAAAGTATGTGAAAACTTCCAGAATTGCCAGAAATATGTTAGCAATAACCTTGGAAGTCTTTACATGGTAAACTATATTGGTCAAAACAAGATTAAAAAAATAAATGAAGACATTAAATGCTTATATTCAGCAAGAATGCTTTAAATTGATCAAAAGTGACAGTAAATACATTTATAATTTTTCCAAAACATCAAACCTTTTCATCAAAGAATCCTGAAAAAAAATTCAGGATATACATATATTAAGCAACTTTTAACATTGATAGTAATAAAAGATAGAGCATGAAATCAGCATATTAGAATGATTTCTGAAGGATCATGTGGCACTGAGGACAATGATGCTGAAAATTCAGCTTAAAATGTATTAAAATACAATGCAGTTCTTTTAAATTGTAAATATATTTCACTTAATCTTTTTTACAGAATATTTGTATTAAATAAATGCTCAATGAAGACCTAAAAAAGACTTGTTGATTGTTATTGTTGACTTTTAATAAACAAATGTATGCATTAATCCAGATAAATCTGAAGGGTTCACATACTTTTTTCCTGCAACTGTATCTCAATCCCACAACATTAAGATCTGTTTAGTTTATTTAAAAAAAAAAAAAAAATCTTTGTCAATGTCACCACTCTCTACTAAATTAGATTTTCTTTACACTTTTACAGTACATTATTTCAATAATATATCATCCTCCAGGCTTGCACAAAAGTAATTAAGCCAAAAGTTGCTGAGCATCTTTGTGTCCTGTGCCGCAGGTTGCTTTGGAGGACTATCTGCAGAGAGTAAGGAAAGTAGATTTCGATGTGTTTCACCCCAGTCTACAGAAGAGGAATCCAATGTTGCCCCTTCAGCTGTATTTACGGTCATGGCGGAAGATATATTAACGTGTTTGATTAACACATCATCTGTCAAACAAGCCAAGCACTTGAAATAAATCATCTAGCTAATCTGTTGAGAATTTGTATGTGTTCATGTCCGTTTTCTCTAGATGAAAGGAAAGTGTTTGATTACTAATTAATTTTTACGGAAAATACCCTCAACCAAAAGAGTCAATTGCATTAAAATGTGTTTGAACACAGCAGCTAATAACTGCAAAACACATTTTGAGAGATAATACAAACTATATCAAAATATATTTTTAATTTTGAAAGTATCTGCATAGTGCTTGTGACATGAATTAAAGCAGATATATTCACAACTTGGCCAGTGGAATGGGTTTCATAATAAATTAAATTATTTATTTGCAAACAAATTTGCAACAATTTGACATATTTAAAGCGAAGGGAATGTGTCACTCCTGATAGGCAAGGTCAACCAATTTTGTTTCATGCTGCAATTGTTACGCAAGGTAGCGTATTTTTAGTGGCCCAATCATGAGTTTATGTAGTCATGAAAAAATACAGTCCCCCCTCTGCCACAAAAGCTCTCATCTGATCGATAAGAAAACAACTCCTGGCTGTTTGTGACTGCTCTTGAACTGCAGAGAATATTTTGCTGGGAGTGAGGTCCTCTTTGCTTTGCCTAACTCACTCAGAAGGAAAGAAAACAAAATATGTGTAAGCATTGTGTTTGCTAATGCGTGTGACACTCGTAGCCAAATATGTGCATACTGTAAATAAAAAAAGTAGCTTGCCAAGGCTGGGAGACCAGCTAAGACCAGTTTGGGTTGATTTAAAGGAAAAGTTCACCCCAAAATGAAAATTAGCCCATGATTTACTCACCCTCAAGTCATCCTTGGTATTTGCCATTTTTCTTTCAGACGAATACAATCGGAGTTATATTAAAAATGTACTTGCATTCCAGCGTATGACGTAGGACGCTCCGGTGAGAATATGATAGATCTGGCGAGAACCACGTATTGTTTTGCCCTTTCCTTTGCGCTTCCGCGTTCGTCTCTGGAACTTACACTACCCCTGCGTCCTACGTCATACATCGGAAAGCCAGTCTCTCGTGAACACACGTACAACAGTTAATATAAGTTTATCAATTACAGTTTGTAAAGTTTTAAAATATGGATATTGTTCTTACACAAATGCATCACTTTGCTTCAGAAGACCTTTATTAACCCTCTGGAGTCGTGTGGATTGCGTTTATGATTGATAGATGCACTTTATGGACTTCAAAACAGAAACAGCCATTCACTGCCATTATAAAGTTTGAAAGAGCCAGGACCTTTTAATGTAACTCCAATTGTATTGTTGGGTGAACTATCTCTTTAAGATACTTTTCCAAAAGGTAGTTTATATTTTTGAAACATATTTGTGTTTTCTGATGAGTTAATTGCATTGCCATATATGAGAAGTCCCCTAAATTCTCATTCATTAGACATAAGAAAATGGAAACTACAAAAGCATTATTAACTTAATTAGAAAATATCTATAAATAATATGCATTGTAATAGCATGCAGTGTAAAGTGTATGAGTTATTAATGAGCTCCTATCCATAGAGTTTAATTGATTTGGTTTAAAGCACACTTTCAAAAGAATGACTCTTAAAGCACAAAAAAGTGTCTGGAGCTCATTATTTTACTTCTGTACATGGATAATAAGCACATTAAAAGCTTATATCTGTTCCCAAATCTTATCTTGTCAGCTGGGGGTCAGTGATTAAGTGATGTCTGTTTGAATAGAGGTGCAGAAATGAAAGGAGACACATTACAAGTATCATCTGGAAAAAGGTGCAAATAATTGCCTCCTTCACTGAGATATGTCAAGGACAGGGTCATACTGAATCCTTTTATTAATAAAAGTATGTTGAGACATTCTGATCCTGACATGTTCTTTTAAGACTGCATGGAGTTTTGCATTTCCTGCCAATTTAATTCTTCAACTTTAGGCAACCATCACGCTTCCCTTTTTTTCTCAACACATTTCCTTGATTTCATGTAAAGCCACACATACTTTTAAACTAAATATAATTTTTGTGCCTCCCCCTATTAATTTAATGTCCATGACATCTATCTAAATCTCTATCGGGAAGAAGTAAAAGACAATGGAGAGTTCTTTTTGGAAAGTTAGATAATGTCCTTTCATTTGTTTAGGGGTTTTTTTCTGGCCAGTGGAGATGTAATGCATTTTGAAAACAGTTTCTAATTGCTGTACTGCACCTCTTAAGTAGAAGCGACAGCTTCTGCTAGCCCATCACAGTCCTCTTATTTGAATTCAGAGATTGAGGTGATTGAGGTAAATTGCTGCTCATTTATGACCTAAGGCAAATGGTAGGCCTATGTCTATTATTTGTAAAGTGACAACAACTATTCATCAATTTAGGAGATAATTGACTACAAATGAAACACCTGTCATTACTAAACATGTCAAAATCATTAAATACCCATCCTTAGCTGGTTTGCTGCTGGTTTCATTGACGCCAATATAACGGGGTCATATTACATTTATCCCTCTAAATATTGCTTTAGAGTAAACGCCAAAATCTTTAGATGAGGAGAAACCAATTTCTTTGTCCTCTGATTTACTTTATTGTTGAGCTTCAGCAGAGTTAGAAGCGATTTTGATTGTGTGAACATCTTTGGTTCAATCTTCCTGTGCTGCAAAACTGCACCAGCATTAAAAGAACAAATTATAATCAGCATCTAAGTTCTTATTGGCAATCTGAATGAATACTGAATTATAGCACAGTTAACAAAGAAAATGTGTAAAAGCCTCTCACCAAAAAAGAATTTTCTTTCTGCAAAGAATGTCTTTAAGGTGACGCAATGATCCTTCGAGACCTTTATCATCTGAGAAAAACCTATGGTATTTTTCCACAGATTTTTGCAGTCTTGCTTCTTTTATCTGTCTACTACATAAACTGAAAATTAAATTTAAATTACATTTTGTTTAATTTAAATTAAGAAAATAAATGTAAACTTTAAGAGTCCGTGATTGGATTATTATTGCAGTCATTTTTATTTTATTTATTTTTTTGTTTCTAGCATGTTTGGCAACAGTTCTTTCAACCTTAACTGATGGAGTGTGCTATTTATTTCTTAAACAACCATGTACACTCAGAAGAAAAAGTTATATTTAGATCCCTAAAAGGTTCTATTGGCGCTTTGTTTTTGGAACCCCTAAAGGGTTATATATAGAAACCTTTTTAAGGGTTCAATCAAAAGAACCCTTTAGGGTTTTTTGTAACAAGGAATGAGGTTCTATATGGAACCTTTATGGGTTCATTCATTATCATTTGTTTTGTACTTTCTAGATTGAATATTTCATATTATTGACAAACCTTTCACTGCATTATTCAGTGTATTCAAATGCATTTATGAATGGAAATGAAAATTCAAAATATGGGGGTTAGAAAATGTATATATTTATCTCATTTTGTGTAGTTAATCAATATCACACGAAGAGTGCCGTTTCAGTTTTTCTCCTCCAAAAATCAGCATGATTAAAATGTGATATTAAGTTACTACAACCGTTTATACACAATGATGTAATTACAACTACAAAATGTTGCAGAATAATGTAATATATGAATGAATAATAGCCTAAAGAACCTTTGTGACAAAAAGGGTTATTTCTTTTCATTATAGAACCTTTTTAGCATAAAAGGTTCTTTGGAGTTGAGTAAAGAACCCTATGGTTCTATAGAACCATATATAGAACACCAATGAACCCTTTTTTCTAAAAGTGTAGGAAGACATTATTACCTTATTCCAGGATGACAATGTCAAGATTCATCAGGCTAAAACTGTGAAAAAATAGTTGGGAGGGAGCATGAAGAATCATTTCCACACATGAATTGGCACCTCTGAGTACAGACCTTAAATTCATTGAAAGTCTTTGGGATGTGCTGAAGGAGACTTTACAGAGTGCTGGACTCTTGCATTTTCAGTACAAGATCTGGACCACAAATTGATGCACCTCTTGATGGAAATAACGTCACAGCATTTATTTTCATTAAGAGGTGCATTCATTTTTAATTAACCATTCTTGCACAGTTTGAGTCTGATGAATCTTGACATTGTCTTCCTACATGGTTGTTTAATAAATTACTCTCCATCAGTTGGGTTGGAAGAACTGGAAGAAGTCATGCTGGTTTGGAATGACTTGAGGGTGTGTAAACATTGACAGAATATTCATTGGCTAATTTATCGGCTAGTTTGGCTAAACTATCCATTTAAAAGCTTAACATAACAGTTTGCCAAGAAATGAAAGAAGTGGAACTTCTTTCATCATCTTTCTTCAACACAAAAGGAGAATGTTTTAATATTCTGGCCACTCTTTTCCACATAATGAAAGTTAATGGGGAAAAAAGGCAGCATAAAAGGTTGTTCAAATGACGTGTGGATTATATTGAAAGTCTTCTGAAGCCATATGATAGCTTTATGTGAGGAAAAGATTATAAAATAATGACAGAATTGTCCATTTTGGCTGAACTATTTCATTATTTATTTTAAGTGTGTAGAAAGCTTACTAAAAGAATCCAACAAATTCTTCATTATTTTATAAAGGTGTAGGTGGAGTGAAATTACTTTATTGGAGTAATTTTATGTGCCCAAAATTAGTTTGGGCACACCAGAAGCCCAAACTTTCTTTGGAATTCACTCATGAAAGTAAGAATATTAACTCTCTGAGCCTATCTACGTTATTACCAGCCTGAGTCAGCGTTGAATATCATCACTTCAGGTATTTTTTTCTTTCAGACACTATGATGTCGTTAGATCACTGGCATATGAAGTCATTGAATACATTTCACCCCCCTGCATTTCTGCCATGTGTAATGAGGGGTATTGTGTCTCTGATCAACCGTTCTGACATTTGGCTGTCATTTCTCATTTCCGCATGGATTCCACTGAAGTGGTATATTTAGAGTAATTTTCTTCAAGCAGGAACAGACCTGTAAAAGCTGCATACGGATTGTCCAAATAGAGCAATTATGAAATCTGAGGGAGGGATAAAAGAACCGCTAAATGCTGATGGATTTGGTCATTGTTCATTTTAAGAACACAAATATGCTTTTTTCTCCTCAAAAGTTTTCTAAGGTTTTGTATTTTAATGCATGTAACTGTGTCACAAATTAAAGTAGGCTACATCATCATGCATGTATGCGACTTTCATATGTTCCATAGCAGCAAACAGCCACCAGCAAAGGCAAATTAGAGTAATGCGACCTTCCTCCTAGTATGATATGCCAGTTTTATGGAGGCAATTCCGGGTCATATTTTTTTATGGATGCCAGACACGCATCCTTCATTATGACCTCTTAAACGTCAGTTTAAATAGACTTGTTTTGCAGGGTATAAATGGACAAACTGGAACTCAAGATTAATGAAACCACACTTTGCCCAAACACTTCTAAAAATGCATTTTAAAGTTGCATCAAATGTTAGAATAATATAACTGATAAATGAGATGAACTAGTACTACAGTACCAGCACTGAATTCAATTACATTTATAGCATACTTAGAAGAAAAGGTTGTATGTAAAATCTTAAATGGTTCTTTCTGTCAGCTGATTCATAGGTTTTTCCATCATGGTATCATTTTACAGATTTAGTTTGAATTATTTTTTTAATGTAGTCAGGTCTTATGAATTAAACAGCTCATAAACATACTTTATCACTAAAGATAAATTGAAATAACCCATTCAACATGACAAAAGTCATTTCTCGTATTTTTTTCTTTTTAATGAGTCAAGAACCCAATAGGGTTCTATATAGAACCCCACTGAACATATTGTGTGAAAAGTGTAGCATTAATGTGTTTTATATATTCTATGAACTCAAAGTGGAGTACATAGCATACACACACATGTACTGGCCTCCTGCACACACGTGTCTGGCACGCTCTCCAGAGGCTTACCCTTTGTTAAAAAATGTGTAGTGAGAGAAAAAAAATGCTTTGTTTACCAGAGGCCCTATGAGTAAGACAGCTGCCATATTTTGTTGTGATAAATAACAATCGTGCAATTGCTCCAATGAAATGACATTGGGGGAAAAAATCTAAAGCCAGGCCATCTGCACTCCTCCCAAGGTCTTAGGGGAATTGGGTAGCCCTTGGGTTCAAAACTGGACCCTCCAGGCTCGTCACATCTATGAGGGAACGAATGATTGGAGCTTCACAGACAGTAATCTCCAAAACAAGATTAAATACAGCTTAATAAAATTCAGATTTAAGATTAACATTTCCCTTCTCTGCCAGATCTTCAGATGCATGTTGCATCACATCTGTGTGAGAGTATTTGCGTGATGAGAGATGAAAGGTTTTGATGGGTAAGTTGTCCATTTGAAGCACTGAGACTGAGCTTTGTCATTTTGATAACATTTCTATCAGTTAGTCTTTTAGAGGATTAGATGTTTAGCAAATTGAAAGGTGTCATGAGCTGGCTTTTTTATATTTTTTATATTGTTTTCTGAGGTCAACTAATGATATTGTTGTCATTTTTAAATTCAAAAACATCATAACCAATAAGAAATTGGCTATTTTCTACAGTGGTTTTGAGACTCTCTTCGTTTTGATGGGCGTGCCGCACTGGAGACTTGGAAGTAAACACCCACGGCTAGGATTGGATAAGATTGGCATAAAATGCATATCATATGCACGCGAAAAACAGTGTAGCATAGGCACACCAAAATGAGTTTTGGTGTATACATTCCACGACATTGCACACTCGTATTTATACGCATTTTCGTGAAATCCGCCTGGATTGATATGAAAGCGGCAACCGGGATGATTCACTCACAGGGCTCATAAACGTCTTCATCGAACAAACACAATGATTTATTTCTCATCCACCCGCAATTGATTGGAATATTATTACTGTATTACATGGCCCGCACGATCTGTGGATAAGCGTAAACACACACACACACACACACACACGTAGGCTATGCGTGCACCCAGATCAAGAACATATTATTTCTGCCAACGGGTTTTGGTAGCCCGTCTGGAAAACGCACAGCCCCAGGACTACTATTAAAAAATGTGTTTTACTCACATAAGTGTGTTGCACCATTGGAAATGGACATTTAAATTGCATTGTCATGGTGGACAAAGACATACTTTAAAAATAATCAAAAACATGATTGGGAATGAATTAAAACAGACCTTTAATGAAGAATGCTTTATTGTATACAAAACTGTGCAAAATAATTATGTGAATGAATCATCACTGAACATCAATAGTGTAGTATACGTGTTGGCCCTTGCGATAAGAGAATCAAATTAAGTGAATACACTGATGAGAAATGCATTTGTCTTGTATGTTTAACAATATTTTATAAGCCAATAAACAACTAACCTTAAAATAATTTTTACTTTATCTCCCAAGTGTTTACATTGATCATTTACATAAGTATCAGTTCTTGTTGCGTGTATTTTATATATACACACGTTATTGAAGTCACACAATGTCTTAAATATTAACAGTTCTCTGTATCAATAAAAAAAGCAAAAGCAAATATCCCACAGAAGCATCCATGTTACACGTAAAGACATCAATGCAGATTTTTGGGACTTTCATGATTCACGCTTATTCAAATGCATGGTGAAACCTTGTGACAGTAAAAAGCCATGCAAAGTTTAGAATAAATCAAAAGAGGTGACCCGAGGATAGCAGCAGATGCCACTCAACAGGTGGTTATGAAGGCATTAAATCACACTGGCATTGATAGGCACCTTGTGGCCTAATGGTTGGAGATTTAGGCAGATAATAAGAACATTGTTGATTACAAGGGATGATCCATATCCACAATGTGTCTTTAAGAAAGACACTTAACATCAACTTGATCCAGGGAGATTGGAAAAGCTGAGAGGTTAATGTGGCAGCTGAGGTTACTAGCTGGTCTAAGGTCTAACCAGCTATCAGCTATATATATATATATATATATATATATATATATATATATATATATATATATATATATATATATATATATATATATATATATATATATATATATATATATATATATGGAACATTTTGGCTGGTTTGTCAACAAATAACCAGCTTGCATCATGTAATGCCCATATAAGAGGCATGTTATAAATTCAATAGCATCACCTAAATTTGGCTACTGATCAGTAAGATAAGTAATTATGTTTGCTTGACTATTTCTTCACTGAGTTTCCCCCCAGTTACAGTGTTTTCATACTCCGTTTTTTTGGACGCAGTGTTCAAATGAGCGGATATGAGCAGCTGATACGCACGACTTCTAAACTTCTGATCTCTCACGCCATATATAATAACATTCCAGCAGCTGTTCGTGGTCAAAATCCAAAAGGCAAAAAACGAAAAAGTGCACCATTCGTTTCCCAACACATTTCCGACTACAAACACGGCGATGGGAGTGAAGGAAGCAGTGAAAGCCAACGTCAGGGTGCCAATCGTCTTGGCAGCCTTGATGTCGGAGAAGGTCGGTTTCGATGCGCTTTGACTCTCTGTCTCTGCGAGATGTTTTCTTCTTTTTGAATGCTGGCGGATTGTGGTGAGCGATATGATATTGATGACAACAGTACCTCCGAGCAGCGTAAAGTCAAAGGCAGGGAAGAGTAAGAGAATTTTCCAAGCCTGGGATGGGAAGTCAGCGCTTCCCAGCGCGTAATTGCACATGCGGCTGCAGGGATTGTACTCCAGCGCGATTTCATTGCTGAAAACCATTGGAGATATTGCCAGGAAAAAACTGCCCATCCAGGAAAAGACTATTAGTATGCTTGTTCTTTTTTTAGTTATGACAGACTCCTTGTGCAGTGGCTTCAAAACGGCAATGCTCCTTTCAATGGTCAGGAGGAAAATGGTTGTGATGGACACTAAAGTGCATCCCGCAAACACAGGTCCGATGAAACTGCACGGGTGGAAAGGTGTGGTTTGGGAATTGCGCGCTGTCCACTCCGGCATTGAATTGTGGACCATGAGGGATATTTCAGCGTAAACTGAAACGGGTACCACAAAAATCCCCACAGCCAGGTCTGCCACGGCCAGTGAGGCTTTTAAATAACCCTGTGGAGTGCGGAAGTGTTTAGTTCCAACGACCACTGCTAATGTTAAGAGGTTTCCGAAGAGTATGGCAAGTATCAGGGATATCATGAAGACCACCATGAATATCTTATTGGTGGTGGTACAGCAACACACACTGCAGTTTGCGAGCTCCTGTGACATCCTTGTTCAACTGCGCGTAAAATTCCTGTCAGTAGCGCAGTGGTATTTCTCCTCTTGGCTTGGAGGCAAGGCACGGCAACCTGCGCATGTTTTCTGTCCAAATCGAGAAATTCACTCCTGCCAAGAGCAATGACATAATAATGAATATAAGGCTATGACTAAATGGACACACTTTTTATGAAGATGCTGTTACACAAAAACGGTGCCTTTATATTTGCACAAATCTTTTTGTGGTTTATTTGGACATTTGCACATCGTGGTTTATTTGCACATTAACCACGATTTAAAAAAAAATTGTTTTGTCCCCAGCTCTTCTGAATGCACATATTGAATAAAAATAGTAAGCCTATTTATTTTCTCTATATTGTTTTTTTGGGGGGGTTAAATGTAGGCTTACATTTGATTAAATCTTGTGGCAGAAGTTATGGAGTAAATCAACCCTGTAACTAGCCTAATCATTTAAATATTTGCCTGATTGAATGCGTAAATTGAAATTGCATTAAAAACAGCTTTTCAAGTTGGAAAGCCACCCAAATGACACAAAACGCTAACAAATTTACACTGGGGGAAAAAAATCAGAAAACACGATTAGAGTAAACCGTAAAGACCATTTGCGATAGCTATGTGAGAGCATCTACTAGCATTATTGTAATGAGGACAGATGATGTGAACATACCTTAAAACGAAAATCCATATATCCAACTTATCGTGGTCTTTCAGCACATTTGAGAAAGCAGGTTATTCCGCTGGAGTCCGGAATATTCTGTAAATACTTTTCTTTTCTTTCTTTTTTTGTGAAAATCTTTTCACATTTTATAAGAACCCCCCCCAACTAGCCATATAGCTTTGCATTTAGAGAAATGTGTAGGCTAAATGTCCTCTGCAGTCCCTTCCACTGACTGCTCTTTACATTCCGCTTGTGCACGCACAGCGTTGAGCGCGAGCAGTAATGCCAGTCTGACGCGCACTGCTTGTCACTGGATTCCCCAATGGCTATTGTTTACTTTTCCCACAATTACTATGCAGGCATAAGGATAAGGCAAGCTATAAAATGATCAATCGTCATGAGTAATCAACCAGTGGCTCAGAGCGCCAAAGCCAAAAAGATATTCAAGCTGTGCAAGAAAATAATTTAATTTTAATTTGTAACTAAATACTATTAAAAAAGTGACACCCAAAATACCTGATAAAACAAAAGCAAACGTTTTATTATGCAATTGTCTGCATCCTAGGACATGATTGAATACTTTTGTGTGTAAACATGGCAGGCACCTGGGGGCAGCAGAGAGTTTTACTGCAAATTGCAATTCAGGTAGATCGGATGGGAACCCTAAAATTATCTTCAGAAATAAATTGCCATCTGATCTTTTAAGTTTATGCATTTGATGTAGCTTTTAATTCGTATGATTAAATATACATTCAACGGATTTATTATTATTATTTCTGACCAAACAGTAAAGTAATATAAAATAGCCTATTGCATTAAACATGTTTGATATATGAATGTATCATAAAATGTTAATGTATCAATAGTATCTTTAATATATAATAATATGAATTAATTAAATAAAACACGTTAATTAGTGCTGTCAAATCGAATAATCACAATTAATCACATCCGAAATAAAAGTTTGTGTGTACTGCATAATTACTGTATAAATGCATGTATATATTTAAGAAAAAAAAAAAAAAAATATATATATATATATATATATATATATATATATATATATATATATATATATATACAAATGTGTGTTTATATATACACATATACACGTGTGTATTCAAATATTCATAATAATTATACACAATGCACACATATTATGTAAGCAAACTTTTATTTTGGATACGATTAATATGATTTGAGAGCACTAATATTAATTCAAATAGTAATATTCATTTATAAGACAAAAGTTAAACATTCTACCATCTCTTCAGACCACACCAGAAATAACCTTCAACAATTGATAACAATGAATATGAAAAGAGAAAATCTTTAAAACAAACAGAACTTCGCAATGTTTTCAGCAGTCAGTGCTGCTCCATGAGGTCCCAACAGTGTTGTAATCAGCGAAGCAGTTACAGTTTTAGTGTGGTGCATGGGTATCATCATGTATAGATGACGATGTTATTCTCTGCACAAACAAGAATTACAGTGAATGGCCTTAATATATTTGCTGAATCACCAACGTGGGCCACTTCCCTCACACAACACAGGAAAACATTCCTGGGATTCTTTGGTATGAAAATAGAGAAATACCTCCTGCCACTTTTGTGTTCACTAGACTAAAGTAGCCTAGCTTATGCGCCACAATAATATAATATAGCCTACATTTATGTTTTTTAGTCTTAAAAAAAATGCAATGAGATAAGTTACATGTGTTTAGGCCTACATGTGTGAAAGAGGGTCTGGTTGGTATTTATAGAATATCATTTACAAAAACAGCCAGAAGACCAATGGCTGTGAAACACTGCAAAACATTGCATTACCCACTTCAAGATGGAAATTAGACATTTTTTTGTTGTGTTTGTTGTTAGCTAGTCACATGTCAACTTACCTGAGAAAGACCAGATCATGTGTTTGCTCTAAATTTAAATATAAAAAAGGTCACTATAACACAATAGCCCAGTTATAAAACTAGATTATGCCTTTATAACTTATCCGTTGGGACCTTTACTTTTACTAGGCTACCTACTCAAACTTAACAGTTATTACATCCAACGTTAGCCTAACCCACAAATCAGTTATAAATCTGCGGTTTATTCCAAAGAAACATGGGCTAAGTGCATGTTTACAGCGACTAAGAAAATTGAAAGGAACTACAGCATCACTAAACTACGTTAAACACAAGGACCAGTATTTATCCAGATTATTAGTCCCTGCCCCTTCTCCCACACCACCCCGACCCGGAGTCACGCTAGTGACGCTTACATTCCCTGCTCCTGCCCTCAGCCATATTGAAACGGCAGTTTCCGACTTTGGCTGCCTGGGAAGGTGGCAGAAGAACTTTCAACTGACGCTTTTGTTGCATTTGGATTTTAAATATTTTGAACGTCGGAAAACATACCAGATATTGTGGGTTTGCGTCTACAGCCGTTGAGCAGCAGCTTTGAGGTAAGAGCCAGTGCCTGTCTAAACTTGCGAAGCGCTCGCGAATAGACTAACGTTAACGTTACGTTAGTTTTCATTCGCGCCTGTCAGTGCAAGTTGTAGTTGTTTAACTACTACTTGTTTATCGTGGTTACTTTTTAATATTTCTGCCACAGTATTGTTAGTGACATGTGTTTCAGTCAGGTAAGTTTGAAAGCTTTTGGATGAGGTCAGGGAAACTAATCGTGTGGTATTGGGACAGTCCATGCGCCTTGTTAGCTTGTAGCATGCTAACGTGAGGAAAAACTTTGTCAACGACGAAATGTAAAACTAAATTGACAACACTGGCATGGGTGGTTTGGTGTGTTGTTTCATTAATTTATAGCTCATTTTAGTCAGTCAATACCAAGTTCTAGCAAAAACTGTCAGAGTTGCTAGTATTCTGGTTGAGCTGTCAGTGTGTCAACAAGCAAGTTAAAAAAAAAGTTTAAAGTAGAGCTATTTGACAAAGAACCTTCATTCAATCTGATTTAAACCTTTAGGGTTTTGATCTGACGATGACGAAACATCATAAGTTTTACTATTAACCTCGCCTGTGTGTGACAGCTAGTGATCGGTGAGTCATCGAAACTAAGTTAGTGAAAACCACCCAACTCGTTCCTTGCTTAAACGGCATGAGTAGTCATGTAGTGATTGGAAAACTGAGGAGCAGCAGTTTTTATTTTCTCAAATCGTGTCAACGGCTGCATTTGCAATTGCTAGATGTAAGTCTCTTAAGTTAACTAGTAACACAGTTGTGATGGTTACACCATCCTTACCTTAAATGTTTGGATATACTAGGACGACATGCTACGCGGTAATATTATTCAGCATCCAAATGTGAATGATCAGAGAGAGAAAAACTAAAAACACTGGACTGTCTGGACCACTGCGTTCAAACATATTTTAGCAGTAGCCTATGGAACTTTTATTTCTGTAAAACCATGAATTAAGGAAGCAGTCCTAGACTGATTTCGCTTCACAACAATAAGTTACATGTAACGTTACATGATTTCTTATGACCACACATAAGCATTCATTTTAGAGATCTTAAAAAAAAATGTAGTATGAGACCTTAGAAATATCCTATCGTGAAAGTTTCACTTCTGCATTCATATGGCTGTTTGATTCACACCTGCACTTTTTAAAAGGCCACTAAATTTTGGGTGTTTCTGTTTGAGAGTATGTAAGTGTGAATTAAACAACATTTCTAGTAAATTTTAAGTACATTTGGCCAGCAAGGTATATATATATATTCACACACATATATATACAGACGCATATATACACACACACACACACACACACACACACACACACACACACACACACACACACACACACACACACACACACACACACACACACACACACAGGTCCTTCTCAAATATTTGCATATTGTGATAAAGTTCATTATTTTCCATAATGTAATGATAAAAATTAAACTTTCATATATTTAGATTCATTGCACACCAACTGAAATATTTCAGGTCTTTTATTGTTTTAATACTGATGATTTTGGCATACAGCTCATGAAAACCCAAAAATCTCAACAAATTAGCATATTTCATCCGACCAATAAAATAAAAGTGTTTTTAATGCAAAAAAGTTCAACCTTCAAATAATTATGTTCAGTTATGCACTCAATACTTGGTCGGGAATCCTTTTGCAGAAATGACTGCTTCAATGCGGCGTGGCATGGAGGTGATCAGCCTGTGGCACTGCTGAGGTGTTATGGAGGCCCAGGATGCGTCGATAGCGGCCTTAAGCTCATCCAGAGTGTTGGGTCTTGCGTCTCTCAACTTTCTCTTCACAATATCCCACAGATTCTCTATGGGGTTCAGGTCAGGAGAGTTGGCAGGCCAATTGAGCACAGTAATGTGTGGTCAGTAAACCATTTACCAATGGTTTTGGCACTGTGAGTGCCAGGTCGTGCTGAAAAACTAAATCTTCATCTCCATAAATGAAAAATTTGCTTTCATCCAAAAAAAGTACTTTAGACCACTGAGCAACAGTCCAGTGCTGCTTCTCTGTAGACGAAAGTGGCTTGACCTGGGGAATGCTGCACCTGTAGCCCATTTCCTGCGTACGCCTGTGCACGGTGGCTCTGGATGTTTCTACTCCAGACTCAGTCCACTGCTTCCGCAGGTCCCCCAAGGTCTGGAATCGGTCCTTCTCCACAATCTTCCTCAGGGTCCGGTCACCTCTTTTGCGTTTTTTGCCACACTTTTTCCTTCCCACAGACTTCCCACTGAGGTGCCTTGATACAGCACTCTGGGAACGGCCTAGTCGTTCAGTTCATTTTTGTGTCTTCGCTTGAGGGTGTCAATGATGGCCTTCTGGAAAGCAGTCAGGTCGGCAGTCTTAACCATGATTGCGTAGGGATGGGTACCGAAACCCGGTATTAAACGGGCCCCGGGGCTGAATTTTGAAAGACGGTTGTATCGATAAGCTTGGACGTTATCGGTTCTGCTGTCGGTACTTTTGAAAACACACAAACACACACACACAGAGAGAGAGCAAAACGAAAGCCCTGAGTGATGATGGAGGACAGAACTAAACATTTAAACAGCCTGGTTACACTTTACACTAGATTGTGATAATGTGATTTTATTTTAGATTTTGGCTTCTTTGGCAAAGATTTTGGCTTTAGATTTTGGCAAAGATTATAATTTTTAATATTTATGTCTAGCGCAACTTAATTCCCTTTGCAGCAGTAGCCTACACTGTCATTTCTCCCTATAACTCAAACGTAATGACAGAATCAGCACGGTCGGTGATTGTTGTAAAATACAGTCTAGCTACTGTTGGTAAATTGTGGGATGCGTTTAATAATAAAAAGAGCGATTAAAAGCACAAAAATTTGAGCAAGAGATTGTTCCCAAGTCGGCGCGCTCTCCGAAACAGCCCGCAACGAGACGAGCAAATTACACTTTCGGTTTCACACTCGCGTCTAAACGATCAAATGTACAAACATCTATGTCAAAATGACTGGCTTGGAGAGTCTCTTAAACACAACACAGTTTGTGTCTAAAATGGACGTTGTTATTATGGATAGTTGGGAGAAAATGTAGTTCATCTGCCTATTATCAGTCGCCTATAGATCTGCACATCTGTCTTAAAGACGCAGCAGTGTAAATAAACATGCTGATGAGTTAATGCGAATTAAACAACCAAATGCAAAGAGAAAATCACTCGCAGCTCTTGAATGAATAACTTCAGCTTTAATAAGCATTAATTTATCCTATCTATGATAAACTATGCAGTGTTATTTTACATTTGATTACTAGAATTCTTCCTGAAATTAAAGCATTGTGTAGGCCTATATATTGTGCATCTTTGTTAAGTGTGTGTGTGTGGTGTATATATTTTATATGTAGTATAATCTCAAAAAGTACCAAATAAGAATACCATTAAAGGACCAGACCGATAAGCAGTATCGTTAAGAGTTGTAATACCGTTAAAACCTTAAAGATACCCATCCCTATGATTGCGGTTTTGAGTAATGAACCAGGCTGGGAGTTTTAAAAAGCCTCAGGAATCTTTTGCAGGTGTTTAGAGTTAATTAGTTGATTCAGATGATTAGGTTAATAGCTCGTTTAGAGAACCTTTTCATGATAGGCACATTTTTTGAAATTTTGGGTTTTAATGAGCGGCATGCCAAAATCATCAGTATTAAAACAATAAAAGACCTGAAATATTTCAGTTGTTGTGCAATGAATCTAAAATATATGAACGTTTAATTTTTATCATTACATTATGGAAAATAATTAACTTTATCATATGCTAATTTTTTGAGAAGGACCTCTGTGTGTGTGTATATATATATATATATACACACATATATATATACACACACACTCACTCACTCACCTAAAGCATTACTAGGAACACCATACTAATACTGTGTTTGAACTCCTTTCACCTTCAGAACTGCCTTAATTCTACGTGGCATTGATTCAACAAGGTGCTGAAAGCATTCTATAGAAATGTTGGCCCATATTGATAGGATAGCATCTTGCAGTTGATGGAGATTTGTGGGATGCACATCCAGGGCTGCACGATTAATCGAAATCGAACCGCAATCGCGATTTGGCTTGTCTGCGACTATGAAAGCTCAAAGGCGATTTTAATTAAATAAATAAATGCCCATTGTGTTAGCGAAGGGCGGCTCTGAGATCAGGAGTAAACGCTGCTCCGTCTGAAAGACTGCAAGTTTGAGTCGCTTATAACGTGCTTTTGAAAAAGCAACACGAGTCAAACATCTTCACAAACTAGTGAAGCGTTCATAAACCTGTTCAACAAAAGACGTTTAATAACATGTTTTACCTCACTTCATATCGTCAGTTGAGTGTTTGTGAGCTAATGTGGCTTCTCATCACAGTGAGGCAGACGATGCGTTATTTTATAGTATTCTACATCAATCAGCACTGCATTATACTTTATTATTATGAAAATACCCTTGACTTCTTGAAGAACTCAAATACACCATATTTTGCTGCAGTCGTGTTTATTGTCGTCATGTTTAATCAAAGCGTCTCTATCTTCTGTTTACACCGCGTTAACTTCACATTATGGATTTCCTGAAAACTAACGTCAATTACTTCTCTGAGGCAAATGTGGCGTTTTCCCCTCGAGGGCGCCCTCTGTCTTTCAGTATGAATTAAAAACTTTTGGGTAATCAATAATAAGAATATAATACTTAATAAATTTTAAAACTTGATAAACTTAAAAAATTATAAATTTATTGGACAATCTGTGTTTTTCTTCAATGTACAGGAGTTTTTTTCCCCCACAGTGGATGCACAAGAGGTTCATATTTCATATTAAAGACAGACTGTACGAAATTAATATCACAGATCAACAACAACACACACACACACACACACACACACACACACACACACACACACACACACACACACACACACACACACACACACACACACACACACACACACACACATATATATATCTTTTTTATTTATTTTATTTTATTACAATAACTCCCTAGGCTTAGACCTTTCTAATGTTTTTTAGTCATAGGCTGTCTGCATATTAATAGGTAACCCAGCAGGGTTTTTTTGTAAAATAATTTCTGTAAAATATTACAAATTAGTATTATATTGTTATATTTATTCTGACATACTCTTTTTTTATTAGTAATTATGAAAATGTTATTGTAATGGTAATTTCTTATTTTTAAAAATATTTTTACCAGTAATAATAATCATCATTATTATTATTATTATTATTATTCACATTAATATAAAAACACAATGTTATATATACACACTTTTCATTTGTAAAAAATTATAATAACAATAATCACATTTTAAATCGCAATCGCAATTTTACCCAGAATAATCGCAATTATATATTTTCCCCAAATCGTGCAGCCCTAATGCACATCCAGGGCACGAAGCTCCCGTTCCATCCCCTTCCCAAAGATGCTCTATTGGGTTGAGATCTGGTGACTGTGGGGGCAATTTTAGTACAGTGAACTCATTGTCATGCTCAAGAAACCAATTTGAAATGATTTGAGCTTTGTGACATGGTGCATTATACTACTGTAAATAGCCATCAGAGGATGGATACATGGTGGTCATAAAGGGATGGAAAAGGTCAGAAACAATGCTCAGGTAGGCCATGGCATTTAAACGATGCCCAATTGGCACTAAGGGGCCTAAAGTGTGCCAAGAAAACATCCCCCACACCTTTACACCACCACTACCAACCTGCACAGTGGTAACGAGGCATGATGGATCCATTTTCTCATTTTGTTTACACAGAAATTATAAATCTCATTATGTCTCAACAGAAATCGAGACTCATCAGACCAGGCAACATTTTTCTAGTCTACAACTGTCCTTTTTTGGTGAGCTTGTGCAAATTGTAGCCTCTTTTTCCTATTTGCAGTGGAGATGAGTGGTACTCAGTGGAGTCTTCTGCTGTTGTAGCCCATCCGCCTCAAGGTTGTGCGTGTTGTGGCTTCACAAATGATTTGCTGCATACCTCGGTTGTAATGAGTGGTTATTTCAGTCAAAGTTGCTCTTAATTGCTCTTAAATCATTGTTCATGTCTCATAAATATGGATTACATTTTCCCCCAGCAAAAATGCAAATCGTAAATGTAAAAGTGATGTTTAGGCTATTCTGAAGAATATGAAGAATATGCTGAGTCAACCATAATGCTCTAAATGAATCTTGCATAAATTAATATGATTTTGTACTTCCAATGAGCAGCTTGTGCTTATGCAAGTCTGGCTAGTTGTCAATATAGAGGTTGGTGAAAAAGTTCTGTTAACGTAGTCATGTGTGTAATAACGGGTAAAGTAGGGTTGGGCATCGAGAATCGGTTCCAACTTGGAACCGTTTAAAAAATAACGATTCCATTGGAATCGTTTAGAAAATTTGTTTTCGGTTTCGATCATCGGTTCCAAACGTGCAAGTTTTGGTTACCATGGCCACCTGATTCCCGGTGCTTGCGCGCCCGCTTGCCCTTTAACCATGGAAGCCTGGTAAACGGCGCTCTGAAGTGTGGATTAATTTCACTTTTAAAAAGCCTGGGTCGGCACAGTGGCAGTGCAACTAGTGTTGTCAAAAATATAGATTCTGAAAAGATACGATAGCCTGCTCAGTTTCTACAGTATCGATCCCAGCTGCGCCCTCCTCTCCTCTCCTTCTCTGACCGACAGCGAGTTGACGCACAGCTGCATATTCTCACTCAGCCTGGCTCTGAACACGGCGAACGCGCGTTCTGCTGGACTTTTCCTTACGACAGCGTGTTAGTGTGAGTGTGTGTGATCGGTCTGAATTTCGCGCGGGATCGCACATAATTCTACGAATCCCTCAGATTTCAAGCTCACATCTGAAACGCACACACACACATACCGTAATAAAGCCCCCTCTGACATACAAGTGCAAATATTTGCTTCTTTTTCCAGCTTATTATTGGTCAAATACAATCAACCAAATTCTCAGTGCACATTTTGAAGAGTATTAATGTATTAACATTTTAAACGTAAACAATTCGGGAAGAAATGAAGAATGAGTAACAGGAACAGTGTTCAGGATCCATGAGTGCGGCAGTTCTTAAAGGGACAGCAGTTATTTGTTATTCAAAGTCAAACTACAAAAAGACAAACGATCACACTGCTCTGATCAACGTGTGTAACTTTAATGGTTTTATATGAAACTATTAAATTTTTTGCAAAAAAACATTATCCAATGTTATTTTAAATTTAATTAGCCACTTTGCGTTTTTTAATTCAGTTTCTTATCTGATTGTTAGACCTACCTGAATAAATAAAGCAGTCTTTCATTTATATATTTTATTCTATTTTATTTATTTGTGCTATTTTTTGTAATATGTTTATTTGTTCTTATTTAATTACTGTTTAGTCTTCTTTTTAAAATCAATTTACCATTCGAAATCAAGCTTACTTGTGCTGTGTGTAAGCTATTGCAACACAATTACCCCGTTGTAAAAAATACATTGAGTTAGCAAATATTTGTGAGAAAATTTTAATAGTATTTGATCAATGTTTATATATGAGAAAAAGCTTAAAAACTTTATCATATAAAGTGATCTCTTTTTGATTGCCTAGACTTTTAAAAGAAAAAAAAATTAGATAAAAAATACCTATTGACAGTATATGAAGCAAAAGCTACTTCAGTGTTTTTTAGGAAGGAATTCATACAAGGTGTAAATGTTTGTTAAAATATCGGTCAAGGACCTGTATGAACCTCCCCTGTTTTTCAGGCAGTGGAGAGTTTATGGTAGATTTTCATAGAGCTCAAATGGTTGGGACATCAGCACTTGGAGCGTTGCATAAATTCAAGGTTCTACTTATTACAAAGTAATAAGACCAATACTGCATTACAAATCTTTTTCAAACAATTCAAAAAATCTATTTTTTTTTTTTTTTTCAAACCAAACCAAACATACAGTCAAATTCTATGTGGTCTGTAATATTGGAGAAAAGCCACTCAGACGTTCATAACAGAGCGGATCAAAGCGAGTGGTTTCAATGCATTCCTATGAAATTTAAACTTTTGTCGCAATGGACTGAAAATGCGCCATTGCACACACACACACCATGAATGACAGTTCGGCTGTAAATGCTCACTCTGTGCAGCCGTGAATGAATGACAGTTCGGCTGTGCACATTTTAGTTTCAGTTTTTAACTAGCACCAATTCGGGGCGGGTTGCTTGCTTGAATTGTGGGTTCATCTGCCTATTCTTCTTAATGATAAACAAAACAGTACAGTGACAAACTCTTTGAAATAGGCGCTTTCACATTTCGCTTTGAAACCAATTCCAATTTGAAACGAAATCATCTCAGTCAGCTCATCGCTCTTGTGATAATGAAATCTGACTCTTGCTGTTGGTCTGTGCTGCCGATCATGCTTTATTAAGCAGACACGTTCAGTTTTTATTTGTATTGCCTCTTTTCTATCTCTATTACTATAAAAAATAATGAAAATGATGGTGGGAGCTGTGCCGGTGATGTAACCGGTAGGGGTGGGCGATATCTCGATATTTAAAATATATCGAGATATTTTTTCAACTTGATATGGATTTGGACATATCGTATATATCGATATATTGTTTATATTTAATTCTGATTCCGCCACTTCGCTTGTTTGCCTTCCCTGTGCTGTGCTCGCTCCCGCTCGCGCGTCTCCCGCCTCATTGCTTTTGTTCCCCCTCCCCTCGCGTGTCGTCTCAGTGCACACGGCGGCGTCCGCAACCAGGTGAGGATTAGTTATCATGTTGACAAGCGCGCGCGTTGTTCAGGACTCAGTTAAGAGACCATGTTTTCCTTCTAACACAACTGCTTGCTAAAATTTATAAAGAAATATTAATGTTCATCATAGTTCAAATCGCACGTTTCACCCACAGTCAGGTGATTGACACTGGTGCGAGACGCACTCTCAGTCGCAATCATGCCAGTTTATGATCTGTGTCTAACTGATCGCATGGTTTTCGGTTAAAATGTCAAAATGATCGCATATCATTTGAAAACATTTAAAAAGTATTGCAATATCATTACTATGATTATTTTGTCAGCTTTATCACGGGATTATGATGAACAGGTCTATTCACGTTTTAACCAAGAGGGAAAAACGCAACATCCCGGGTGTCCTGAGACACGCGGTGCTCTTCTGTCAGTTGTAGGCTACTGTACCATATTATCATATAGCTTACCTTCTGACATTCATATTTCGTTCTGTAACTGGAAAAGAAGTGAAATTCAGCTCATGTGTAGCCTACATGATCCGCATGATGAGTTTGAATTTGGTCAAACTCATGACAAACATCACTGTTTGAATTTTGATAAAAATTTAACAGGAAATGGTGTTATGACAAAATCAGTTTATTTATATCTCAGTCATGCCCCCATCTTACTGCAAAATGCTTACTGTTTTACTGTTAAGTGTAAAAAAGGGAGTCTTTGATTCATCTTTTGAAAGCATTAAATAAATGAAAAGAAGGCAATATTATTTATTTTCTTTTACAGTTAAATTATCATTATTTATGTAATCAGGGAGTTTTTTTTTTTTTAAATGTCGCAAAAGCACTTTGTTCCTACATGAACTGACTACCTCTTTGCACTTCAATAAAAAAAGAAAAGAATTTGTGGTATTTGGCATATTTGTTTTTGCTGTAGTTTTTAGGGGGTTATTTTTCCTGTAAAGATATCGAGATATATATCGTATATCGAGATATAGCAAAATATATCGAGATATATTTTTTGCTCCATATCGCCCAGCCCTAGTAACCGGTGTTGAGTCTGAACACAGACTGTCGTAGCAAGTCTAGTAAGAGACAATTTGCATTTGAACCTAGCGTATTGTTGGTATCAACCTCTATTTATCAGCCAATTAAACATTTGGAATCAAATTGTGACTCCCAAGTCAAAATTTAATTGAATCATGGTTCCTTAAGATTTCCTCCCCTTGGCATGCCATCAAAACAACTTTAACGGATTTAGACACAAAAAGTGTCTGTTGCTCAATCCAGCCATATAACAGATCCAGGGGTGATCAATAGCAAATTGGCTTAGGTCTTAAACGTAATCAAGTACCTGGAAATAGTGACTGGCCTCATTCCTGAACACAGCTTATTCAAATGTCTTTTCAGCAGACATGTTGGGCAAGATTCCAAAACACTCCAATAAACCTTGTATAAGCCGCAAAAGGCAGAATGAGAACTTTACCCTCCAGTAGTCTGAACATGTTGTTTAGTGAGAGCTGAGAGGTAATCTGTGGATTATTACTAAGGAAGTTGTTTGAGTTATTACACTAAGCAGCACATAGCTTGTATTCCTTAAGTCTGAAACAACAGGGTTCATTTGCATTTTCTAGCTAATGGACATATGAACTTGAATTTAGATTTAAATCACTGATTTCATGTACAGATTGTGCTGAGCAGTTTAATGATGCCGGATGATGGCTTAACATTGTTAGCAGCAGGGTTGTCAAATGTACCAGTAATACTGGTGCTAGTTGGTATCAGTGTGCCACACGAGTCCTGAAAAAGGAAGCCAAAACATCTTGATTGGATGCAGTATAAGCCATAAACTTCACCCTCTCCATGAAATGTAATGGGACAAAAAAGAACTTAACAACCAAATAACGCTTTGAATATTGCGTATTGAGTACTGAGTATTGATTTAGGCAGTTTTTAGTTAAGTGTTTGTTATTTAAGTTTGGTTTTAGTTAGTTACTTGATGCTAAAAAAATGAGGGTTTGATGTCATGATTGACAGCTGAAATAGACCTTTTTTCACATTTCTGGGTTTCTCAGAGGTGAAGTCATCACAGTTGGGTTATTTTTTATAGTGGTGAAAGACAGGGTTTTTCCTGGGTCAGAAATGGTCTTCGGTGGTGGCTGACCAGACATGGTCAGCCGCACACACACATGCGCGCACACACCAACAGTAAAAGTACCTACCCACGTGATCTGTGAGCCCAATACTGACAATTAGGGCTGAAACGATTAGTCGACAATGTCGTCGATAAAAAATTGTCGACAAATATCTTTGTTGTCGAGTAGTCGTTTGATCGGGCCGGCAATATCGCGATTTGACCGCTACGGCGCTGTGGTGTTAGAGTGTAATGCAGCCCTTATGAATGCTATTGTGGTAGAAGAAAACAAGCACAAATTATGACAGTGCAATAAATTATATAGTGCAAATGAATCCGATGTGTGGGAAAGTTTCACAAAACTTTGAACCAAGAATGTTGTTGTGTGCAATACATTCAAGGGGCGACTTTAACGGGAGCATGACGTGCAGGTTGTAGCACTTAAAGATGAAAAATCCAGCACAAGAGGAGCCGGTGAGAGGAGAGTTCTCCAGCTAAAGCTAACTGATTAGTGGAAAATCTCTTTATTGGAGAAGGCAATACTGCTAATAATAATAGTAATAATATTAATAATAATGATTAAATTATAAATAATAATTACAGTAATGTGATTAATTTTGGATAGAATAAAGCTTGATTGAGTTTAGAAGTCCTTATTGTAACACTATTAGGTATTATAGTCTTATCACTTGCCTGGATTTTGTTCCATATGCTCGAAGACTTACAAAAGGAGATAGGATCGTTCATGTCAGTTACTGTTTCATACTGTTAATTAAAAAATGAGTAAGAATTTTTCAGAAGTCAGCTCAATTGTCATGTAAAAAGATTGTAATTTGTGCTTTACACAAAAAAGTGCTTTATAAATAAAATGTATTATATTATTATTTATTATTATTATACTTTTAATAATAGTTTGCAGATTAATATTTTACCATTCTTTGTGTCCTGAAGTAAATGTCCCGTTTAAGCAGCACCTATTATTAATCACTTTTTTCGTCAGAGGAATTGCAGCTGAATTGTTATTTATTTATTTTTCACCTGGAAGAGAACAGAATATTTAAACAATGCGTAGAAAGCATTTGTGTGTGAATTAAGAGTTGGACAGAAATCTGAGAACTTAGAGAATGACCTGTTTAGTTGGTTAAAAGTTTATTAAAACAACCATTTCAAAAAGCTAAAGTGATTTTCTTTTTTTTATATTATAGTTAGAATATGTATACCTCAATGTTTTAACTAATTGAAAAATCGTTCAAAACTTACAGATTAGTCGTCAACGGCAATGGCAATAATCAATGATTAGTCGATTAATCGTTCTAATAATCAGTAGATTAGTCGATTATCAAAATAATCGTTTGTTGCAGCCTTACTGACAATAAATATAAAATATATTTTTTTTTTTTGCTCATCTAATTTTGATATCTCATCATGTATGATATCTTCATGTTTGTTTCTTTAGTTCCTCGTTTTTACACAGTTTGCATGGTTTACTTATTAATTATTTTGGCAACAATCGTTAAAGTAGCATTCAAAATGTAATATCAAATAGTCTAATTCTCTACCATATACAATTTAATAAAATGATTGGCTATTAACAACTTGTGTTCTGGTTTCACCTTCATTCAAGTCTAAACAAATTTTTGGGGGGTAATTTACTACACATTATCAATACATGAAAATACTGTGGATTGTTTAGACTAATTCTTACTAACCGTTCTTGTTTAATGGGGTAAGCACACTTGCATTCTCATTTCAGAGGTGTTGTGAGTAAATGATTACGCACTGATTCGTGAGTTCAGTATTGGACAGATCAGTTCATTAAAATGAATTGTAGGGCCCTATAATTTCCGCGATCACGGAATCGCGGACGGAATCGCGGAATTGGCATATTAACGCGGAATCTGCATATAAACGCGGAATCTGGTGTTAACGCAGATTTCCCCGGAATTTTACATATTTGTAATGAAATTCTGTGTCTTGTGGGTGGAGAACGCATGTCTGAGGAAAGTGCAGACCGGGGGAAGCAAATCTTCGCGACACAACCCCTCCCGTCATTTCAGCTCGCCCTTCAAAACAATGAAAGTATGGCGAAGTTGGTCTCCACGGCTCTGCTTTCGGCAGCGAAAAAGTAAAGAAACTCGACGCTAACGGCGGTTTCACATTGCACGCGCAGGCGGCGCAGAAGCTTTGCGTATGGAGAGCGGGAGCCACGCGCGCTCGTTGTGCTCAGGCAGCATTGGTCGCGCGCGCAGCTGAACCGCGGCTCGTGTATTGCACAGACAGACAAATATTGTCCATTCTGTCAGATTTTCCGGTGTTCTGCTCGACCCCTGTTATCTCGTGCTTTGATTTATAATGGACACATTAGGCAGCAATGCATATCTGCTGCATATGCGACCGTTTTCCCCTCTGTTCCAAACATATGCATTTAACATGCTGTATATGGGTAGTTTACATGATAAAAGTAACCTTAAAGTTAAAGATAAGCATCTAGTTTTAATAATTTAAAGGGGCCTTTGAAGTTGGGGGACTTCTGGCAGTGTTGTGTTTTCGTGTATTTTTATTTTTCACAGCTCTGATTATCATAATGGTGATTGTTAAACACACAGAACATTTCACTACATGATTTCATGGTGAAATGTGTTATTTTTTCATGTTAATTTTCAGCTTTAAATGTTTTACCTAATAGTACTGTATGTAAAAGATGATTCTGATTATTTATTTATTTTTTAGTTCTTTATTTTTTTTACTTGAAAGAAAAAGCTAATGGAGCACTTTCATTTTAACTTATATAAACTACTATAATGTATTTTACCAGAAAGTTTAAAGCTAATAACCATTAATATTTGACGTACTTGAAGTGCAGTGTTATGTTACATCATATTTGTCCTAAAAAGTAAATGTGATGTTTGTTACCTCAAAAATTTAAGGTCATTCCTATTTTTTGTTTTATGTTCTATTATATTAACATTAAAAGCACACTCTTTTTTCACCAAAATTACAGTAAAGGGTAAAACAAACTGAATTGCCAAATATTTTAACAGAAAAAAGGAATCTGCAAAAATTAAAACGGAAAAAACGGAATTTGGGAAAAAATAAAACGGATTTTATAGGGCCCTAGAATTGGTTCAAATGAGTCATCAGTTCGCGAATCAGACAAAAGCAGACGCGTTATATGTGACTCCAGACTGTTAAGTCATCACAGAAAACACTACATAAGTATATTTTTCCATTTATTTGAAAGTATGGTTTCGTGTGCAAAACGTCTGTCAAAAGAGGTGCGTTTTTTTATAGCACAATTTACATCCAGCAGTAATTCAGGAAAAAATATTGTGCGAACACGCCATGTGGAACATGGATTCAGTTTTCTGACCTTTTACCATTGTGTCAGTTCAGTTGATTTTATATTGATATGTGCGAGTGAGAGAGAGCTAAGACTGTGATCGTTTTGAAGACAGAGAGAGTACGCACGGGCTCTCTGCTCGTTCTCGGTCACTCAGTTAACGCGCGCCCTGTCACATGCATTAGTAATCTACATCAATTTGTAAATCACAATAACTCATCAAATAAGGCTTTGGCGGGACAACTATTTGTTTTGGCGGCCGAAAAACCCGGAAAAACCCTGGTATACATTTGCTCAAACAGCAAAAAACAAAAACAAAAAAACTCCACAAATATAAAAACATAGATGAAAAATAGAGTGAGATTGATAATGGCAGTGAAAAGAGATGAATGTTAATTTTACCATCAATATGGCCTAAAATACATATTGCGATTATACTCTTGCAATAACATATTCTTTTTAGATATGCTATTTCTTTTTCAAAATAATTAATGATATTAATAATGCAGCAGAGTTACTCTTTTTTTAAGAGTAGATCTTTAAATTTGTTTCTCATGCATTTGAAAACGCGCAGTGATGCTGTACTCACTTTGATCATGAAAAATAAAATAATGTGCAGTGCCAATCTGTCATGTAGGCTACATAGAATTATAATGAGAACACAATTATAATGTTGTAAATGATCTGTGGTTTCGTTGCCCGTGTATTAGCGTTGTTGTTAAGGGAAGAGCGCATTCAAAATGAGTTTCGTTTTCAAGTCTGTAAAATACTAGCATGACCAAATTCACTTGCATATTTGCGTACTTTTGGGCATATGTAAATTGTAATAGGCATTAGGGCTGTCAAAATTGCTCAGAAATGACATTCGAATATTCCATCTAAAAAAACACGAATAGTCGAACTATCAAACATCTGGTTGCGCATTTTGTCAATGACACACATTATGTCAATAACAGGACAAATTAATACAAAGAGACATAAATTCTTGTATAGGTATTCTATTTAAGTTTAAACATTTTTGACAATGTATTACTTACACAAAAACAAGTAAATCAACTAGATGAAGCTGTTTATGCGTACATGTGCGATGGACGCTGCTGACGGTCTGGAGCGCACATCATAATGGCCAAGACCGCAGACCTCTCTCTCTCTCACCCTCACCCTCACGCTCTCTGTGGATAACGGTTTAAATTAACCAACCTGGTGCTGATCAAGAGTTTTGTGCAAGCAATTTAAGTTTGCGACTCTTGTCCAAAATATAGCAGGCTTCGTTCAGCGATTGAAAAAAATATTATTAATATTAATTGAATTTTTACAGCATATTGAACGCTCCGAGCGAGCTGTTCTGTGGTAAACATGGAACTTTTCCTTGACATGAAACGGTAAATAATCAAACCAGTGGAAGCAGTGCATTTATCCTTTATTAATTATCTATTCAGTCAGTACAGTAGCCTACACTTTTGTAATGTTTCTGTTTAACGTTAAAATGATGCATGGTATGCTAACTGTATCTTGCATAGCTTGCAATTGCATACAACTTTATCTCGCAGCTCAACAATTTGACCTCCTACCGACCAAAATCCAAAGTACTTCCAGCTATGGCTTTTTAGATTTTGGAGGGTTACAATTGCTTTCTCTTCTGCAGTCGTGCTGGGCTCTGCACTTTCTGCCATCTTCCATGCAAGACGCGTCAACTTTCAGCAGTGACTCCTGTGACTTGTCACTGAACATTCAGGCGTGATAGCGCACCCATGCAAAAATTGGTATTGGTTTAGTATCGGTATCGACTGATACTCAGAATTTTTAATATTGGATTGGTTCTGAAAAAATGGTATTGGTGCATCCCTACACTGAGAGATGCTGTCTGCAAACTAGGCATGTGCCGATATCAATTTTTCATGTTGCGATTAATTGATGAAGCTTTTATCACGGTATACGATATTATCACGATATTGAAATAATTTGCAAAAAAAATTGTCATAGCATAACAGCTTTAAGAACTCTTTTTGTAATAACAAAAATAACTGAATGTTGAAATACAATAATACAATCCACCAAAAATATATACAGCTCTAGAAAAAATTAAGAGAAATCTATGTTAAGTGGTCTCTTAATTTTTGCTGTAAACGTACAATTATCAAACAGATTAAAGTGCAAAAGAATAAGGCTAAAAAGAACAACCGGTAACAAATTACAATAAGGTCTCATTATTTAATGCTTTAACTAAGATTGAGCAATAGCTGCATGTGTTACAGAAAGTATAATGTTTTTGGTAATGTTAGTTAAAGGGGGGGTTGAAATGCTGTTTCATGCATACTGAGCTTTTTACACTGTTAAAGACTTGGATTCCCATCCTAAACATAGACAAAGTTTCAAAAACTCATGTTGGACGTTTGATGGAGTATTTCTGTGTTAAAAATACTCCTTCCGGTTTCTCACAAGTTTCGGAGAGTTTTTTTCGAGTATGGGTCAGCTTGACATGAACAGAGCGGAAGGTCCTTGTATGGGCCGTACGGGCTCTTCTCCCGGAGGCGAGAGAGCAAATGCACGCCCATAAACACTCTCAGCTGCAGATCCAGTCGTCTGTGAACACTTATGTCGTTATAGTCTGCGCTGCGCTCCACTTTATTCCTATGGGTGACGTCGAGCGACTTCAACGCTTCAGCACAGCATTCCGGGAAGGCAGCGCTGCATTTGAACCGATTTGAACGCAGAAATGACGGGAAGCTTCACAACATCGCTTCTGTCGCGACGCAAAGTGGATCTCTACAGTCACTGCTGTCAGGACTTCACCAAATCATACCAAAGAAGTGTGTTTTTGATGGAGCGGTCCCAGCGATAAAGGTTCGGTCCTGCTTTGGAAACAGGCGGTGAGTTAAAATGCTTCAAATGTCTGTGCTGTTGGCTATCGTCGCGTGAGTAAACATCAGTAAACGACACGATCGTGTATAGTTAATTTATCAATGGGGCATGCGATCTATGGTGTGTGTTTAAATACATTTGTTTAGCTGACCACTAACGTTATAGGTGTCAGTAAACTCACCCAAACATAAACCTAGCGTTCTCACAAAGCGTGCTTCGTCGTTCAAATGCGCTAACGTTACTCTATTGTTGGTCTATGTATAACGTTACACTAGTCTGACGTGCAAAACCGGTTTGCTTGCTACTGCTAAGGTTTAGTCGCATACAATAGTCCATAAACCGAATCATGTCCTCATAAACTGCGAGTAAACACACACAAATGTTGACAGGCCACTAAATACAGTACATACCACAGAGACGGCAACGCTGCATTTCGCTGCCTTCACGCTCGCTGTCGTTACTAAGCAACTGGGTAAACAGCTGCTGCTTTAATGACGCAAACAAATCCCAGTTCAGACCCAAATAATATAATATGAACACAACACAGTCCAGCGAAGAAAGGGTAGGGAGAGCAATCGAACTTGGGTTTGGTCCAGGCAATCGAACCAAGTGTGAAAGCATCCTTTGTTTAATATTTGTCCACATTTTTATGATAGAAATGCCACTGTAATTTCTTAGCAAAAGAACATGCGGACATCAGAACATTCAAATTCAGAGCGAGGGTTAGCTTTGTATTTTGAAATCGTGTTGGACAGTTCACATATTTAGAAACGCGTTGATGTATTCCCCTGTGTTAGTGTAGGTTTATAAATGATTTACCTCACAAATTTGGTTAAATGGTGCACATTGTGGCGAACAAACCGATGAATGTTATAAGCAACCCGAACCCACAGCATATTCAGAGATGGAGTTTGAGATGCTTCACGCATGTAAATGATAACAGTTCCCGTGGAGCAGAATGGAGCTGCTCAGAGCCACACACAAGTAGCCTACATGCATGTAAATGAAGCCGGGCATAATTTGTGAATTCGCAATAGCATTATGCTATGGGTTTTAATGGGCTATAGGCAACTCTGGGTTTTAATTCATTATGCAGCTGTCGAAAAAAGTCTAATAATGCGGTTCATGGATTCTTGTCTGTGGAATGCACCACTTCCGGTATTTTGCTGGTTACTCGACATGGGTAAATTGTAATCAAGGTTTTTCCTATTGACTACTTGAATTTAATCGAGGAATTGTGACAGCCCAAAAAGAACCATGCATTATGAGTTTAACCTATAATGCAGAATGCAAAGTTCTTTTAAATGCCTATTTTTACTCATTGCAGCTGCAGAGCAGGAGTCTTCATTTGTATGATCTTATCACATTTTATCTGTGAGTTATTTAGCTATGTTGATATATGTTAGGGTATATGGTTCATTTTGACTCTGAATGTCTGCATATTATTTTGAATAGGCCTAATCTAGTTTTGTGGACTTAAAAAGTTGCATAGCTCAGAATTGGTTCACTTTGAAGATCTTGTTTATGTCTCGAGAAGATAGAGAAACCAAAAGATCTAAAGTAGTTAAGGTTCTAACAGATAAAAATATTCTGTGGTGTAGCCTGTGAATAGCTCTGCTGCTTCCGTAATCTTGATTTACTGAGAGGCACTATGCTGGCATCATTTAACTCTTTAATTTGCCCAGAATTAATTATTGTGTGCATTAAAGGTAATTTTTTTGTACAAAACTGGTGATTGATTACAGGTTTGTCACTTTTTGTCTGCAGTGCTGACTTTAATGCTGGTTTCTGATTAAATGTAATGAAGTAAAGTTTGATGATAAGTGTAGTCTGTTGCCTTAGTTTGATTTTCAAATCAAAAACGCTGCAATTTAATTAAATATATTTACTGGATGTTTCTGAGCGATGCACGGCACTGTGTTCTGAGCATATGATACTCGGAACTGCTCCACACGAACTTCATCTCTGCTCTGAGTTTGGGTCGCTTAGAACATTCATTTAGGAGCACAACATGTAGAGTCCTATAAATTTGCTGACAGAAATGTGAAATCCAGTCAAGACATAAAAGGAAATTAATGTATAATGTAAAATGTCACAGATTTTGGGCAAAATTTAGAAGAATCAATCAACAGTAGGACTGTACAATTAATCAAATTGGGATCTAAAGTAGTATAAAGTAGGGCTGACCCCTAATAGTCGAAGATTCGATGCATCGATATGCAGGACCGGATTCGACCACTGATCTTATGGTCGAATCTTCGCGGGTGTTATGAAACGAGGATCATACCAGTTTGGCAATATGGGGGTGCTTAAAATTAGTGTTATAAAGACGAGTCGCGGCGCTGAGTGATCGCCCCTTTAAGGGCACTGAGCTTCGCACCGGACGTGCCGCACCTTTAGAATTTGAACACACACCGACGACGGCATTCGACGCCTGTCCGTGGCGATTAAATGTATATTTCCCTCAAATCGTGAATGTACGTACTGATTTCACCCTGTGCTACAAGATACACTCATCGTGCAGCTCTTCTGTCAGAAGTCGATTCAAAATAGAGCTCGCGCACGGCGCGTAATGTTCACGTTCGCCTGGTGTGAGATACCCGAGACACGGCGCTGAGCTTCAGTCCGGTGTGCGACCCCCTTCAGGCGCAATCGGCTTAAGAACGTGCATATAAACACACTCAAAGTGTTCTTTTCCTCTCTAGGTAGGTATTTTTTTAGGTTTATTTATCAAAATGTTCTTTTATATATCTGTGTGATGTTCTGTTTCTCGATCGCGTCTTTTAAATGTTATGAGAGAACGGTTAATTTATGAATGTGTAGTGTAGCCTAGTTTTGATCACTTTATTAAAAGTGGTAGCTGTGTGCCGTGTGTAAAGTAAAATAAAAATAGTTTTAGCCTCCTACTGACTAGTGTCCTGCCCTTCCCAACCCGTTTATACCGTTTATTTTTATTTTTTCCAGTCTATGGTTTACACACACATAGATGATTCGACTTTTGGTCGACCATAGAGAGATTCGAAAATTCTGATTCGAATGTGTCAGTCGGGGACACCCCTAGTATAAAGTAGTGTGTAAATAATAAACTGCAAAAATACCGATATTTAAATATAAACTCAGCCTTTTTTGCACATCTGTGTGTGAATAAGTGGCACATTTTTGACAATTTTACATACTCAAGCAAACGTGATGCTTGTGTTTTCAGTGTCCGCCATCTTATGAGAACTTAATCTCCAGAGCCGCTCTGAGAGTCATTTAATGAGCATTTCCTGAGTGCAGTTTGTTAGAAGAAAGTCTCAGCATGCGTTTGGCCATTGCATTGGGTTGTTTTCCGATAACAGATACTGTATGGACAATCCCAGCCAGCTCAGTGTTTCTATGTATTGTGCTCTGTCAAGTGGCATAAGTGATTCTAAATAGGCTATATAGGTTAACATCATGCATTTCCAGTGTGGAGGAATGAACTGTTTTCCCCCAGCTATGACACGATACAGAGAGAGAGAGAGAGAGAGAGAGAGAGAGAGAGATTATCTAAGCCCAAGTAGCAGTGCTTCGCCTGTGCTTCCCGATAATATAGTCTCATGTCAATATATGCCTAGGAAAACACCTAGTCCTAATCTGCATAGATATTTGTACTTGTTGTGAATACGCAGGCCATGCGTTTTAAAAAAAAATCACTTTATATTTTTGCCTGGTTCTGCACCGTGAGCCTCAGCTAACTGCATGCGCTCCTTCCCAAACAGACAAGGCATACTATTCTTTGAAACGTCAGGGCAACACTGAGTCATTTCTTCTTTAAACGATCAGAAAGCAGTGTTGAGAAGTTAAAGGGTTAGTTCACCCAAAAATGAAATTGATGTCATTAATGACTCACCCTAATGTCGTTCCACACCCGTAAGACCTTTGTTCATCATTGGAACACAGTTTAAGATATTTTATATTTTAGTCCCAGAGCATAATGCAGTCAATGCCCACTTTACTGTCCATGTCCAGAAAGCTAATAAAAACATCATCAAAGTAGTCCATATGTGACATCGGTTGGTTGATTAGAGTCTCTTGAAGCATCGAAAATACATTTTGGTCCAAAAATATCAAAAACTACAATTTTATTCAGCATTGTCTTCTCCATGTGCCCTCCAAAAAGACTCAAACGGTTAATGAATCAGTGAATCGATCAATGATTCGGGTCGCCAATGTCACGTGATTTCAGCAGTTTGGCGCTTCAGAGCCACACTTAAAGTGAAATATCATGAAAATCCCTCACTGCGTAGCTGTATATTAAACATCAAAAATATTTTCATCGCCATGTTGCATCATGCAGCATTGTCACTTTCAATGCGGAAAGATTTGAGCCGAATGTAACGTACAAAAACACATTCATTGTAACTTTAGAATGGCCAATAATATGCTGATGGTTTCAATTTTGATCGTGTTTTTTTCTGAATCATTTTTGTTGCTGTTAGTCTGCTCCAGGCATGCTTGGATAAACATGGAAACTAAGCACGTCATTAATTAATCGGTGTAGTCTGAGCCTTCAGTTGTCTTATCTCCTAGCTGTTAGACTAATCTTCTTTCATGGCCTCTTCCATCGCATTCCCACCCTATGTCACCTTCCTGATATATTTTGAGGAGGCTTGGGACCTGGGTCATACAGCTCCTTCAGTCTTGAGATACTTTGAGCTTATGTCATTTCATTCACAGCTCACCATTGTATTTTGCCAATTAGGTGAGAGTACTGTCTGTGGAACTAACAATCACATAAATCTGCGTCAAGAACGCAGTTCGTGCCTAATAGAGACCATTTGTGCTTTGTTTTTGCTGTTGATTGGCAGGATTGACAACTCCTGCTTTCCTCCAGCAGATGGACTATCAAGTTGCTTGGCTTCTGGAGTGCCAGGTGCTGACTGTTAGACCTGCAATTGTTAGCGTTCTGCAAAGAAAGAGAGAGGTCTGGTTCGCACATGCTGCTCCTCTCCCACCTGCAGCTGTCTCTGATCTAGAAAGTGCCAAGATGTGCTTTTTCAAATAGCAGCTGATGTACTGCAAAGCAAGTGTGGGAACACAACACGCACTATATTAGTGTTATAATGATTATAACTAACACGATTATAACATGACTGGATGGATATCGAGAACCACTTCCATTTTTAGAGCTAGTCCCAAATTTCAATAATATGGAACCAGGAGTGGAGTATGTGAGCGGAGTGGGAGCGAAGCAACGAGATTTTGAATGGAGTGAGGAGCAGATTTTTTGAAAGTCCGACTGTTGTGGTTCCACTGCCGCTCCATCACGAGTACAATTCATGCCAACGGGCCGGCACATAATTACTACATTTTTAGCCAGAACTAGAGCTTAGATCGGCTCAAAAATCAAGCCCAACCCTACCCGAGCCCGTGCACCCGAGAAACTGGCCGTGCCCGGCACATTAACTGTAATTATCGAGAACGAGCCTGTAATGACTAATGAGTGGAGAGCAGCCGGTGTGATCAGCTCAATAATCCGCAGGTGCGCGCTCATGAACCCAGCGGTAAAATGATAGCCGTGTCTCATTTCAGAAGGCCTCCGTCCTCCGGAGGTCGCATTCGAAGGGTACATACGTCATAAGGCCATCTCATTTCAAAAAAGTGAGTAGGACACTCCAAATGCGACCTTCGAATGCGTCCTTCTTTCACAGGAATTTCGGAGTGTACATGATGTGTATCCATCACGGCTGGAGATAACCCACAATTCTTTGCATCGCCGTTAACAGCCGTCATATTTTTTTATAGGCCTATTATATGAAAAAAACAGCACCACCGCCAGATATACATGCAACCGTATGTGTGGTTTTTAAATTAAGTACAAGTTTTTTCTGTTTTTTTTTTTAAGCTCTATTACCTCAAACAGATAGTTGTGGTAAGGATTACAACTGTTTAGCGCATTTTAAACGTTTAGAACAGTACATTGCGCATTACAGAAAGCGCATGTCTGTAGTCTATGGAATCCGTGCAGCTCTTAAAGTGACGGCACATTTCCTGATGCTGTCTCTATGATGAGGTTAATAAAAAAAACATAAGACATTGAAAAAAATCTCACTATTCTAGACAGAATAACTTGTGACAATATTTGTAAAGTAAAGCCTAAATTTGATTAATATAGTGCAGTGTTATTTTACATTTGATTACAGTTTCTATACCTGGATACTAGAAAATGTTTATTTCAATCGTATTTTTGATTAGTTGTATTTATTTGTTATTTTTAAATGATGCGTGTTTACTTGTCTTTAATAATGCTTGAAATAATTAGGCGGGTTGTTTTGCTATGTTTTTTTTTTTAATTAATGGGCTATGGTTCCTAGCCTGTTGATTGTTGTTCATGGTATACAGCTACAATGAAATGTTTTGCATTAAGACTTTTTTAAATACTTTTTTTGTTTACCTTATTGAAACCGAAATTAGGATTTGATAAGAATCAGAAACAGTTAGGCCATCCTTAAAAATATTCTTGTTTGCCGTAACCCGACCGACCCTGTCAATTTAGGGCCGACTCAATTTTTTATTTTTTTTCCCTTTTAGTCCGACCGACTTGCCGGTTGTAAATGGGCTTTAAGACCGACCAATTTCTTTTTTTACTTTTCAAACAACTAATACAACAGTAATAAAATAATATGAATTATATTTTAGAGTATTATAAATGTATAAATTGCCTAGGCCATACAAACGAAGGCTATGTTCTTTCGTTTATAGAAAAACCCGTGACGTCATCTATGTTTACACTATGGTTAACGGATGTCACACTATGGCCTGCACGTGCGTTCATTTCGGCTCATACTCTTATTCACTGTAACGTTAGACTGTTAAAGCCCTGTCGGAGATTTCGCCGCATTGTGTGACAGGAGTCAGGACCATGGACACGTTACACACACCAGGCAAGTGCACTGCAGAGGGGAGGGCTTTAAGCCCCTGCCCTTTTTGAAAATGAATCAAAAGTGCCCCTCTCAACATTTATCATTACTATATTGTGGCGAATAAAACAACGTTTTATTATAACAACGTGTACAAAACAGTAACAAATGGCGGAAAAGCTGTTTATCTTGTCTCTGTCAGTCTGAAATGTCGTTGTCATAACGCGTTGCTATGGGTAGCGGGTGTTCTGCTCGACCTGCAGCGCGTGGTGGGAGCGGCGGCACTGGTTGTAACTTGAAAAATAATGCTTTATGTATGGTTCTGTCGCTGGATACACGTCCACTACAACAGCGATAATAAAAGAAAAAGTGGGCAAAACGGTCTATCTTTGTAAACTGTGTTCAATGCATGCGAGTGCTGCCGTATGACCAGTCATGTTCGCCATCATCACTCAGTATATTCGCCAGAAGACGCGAATGAGAACCCTCTGCAGTGAGAGAAGATCTGTCTCTGTGCGCAGCGTGCGCACGTCTCGCAGCGCGCAAATATTGAGTTCTTTCAAGTCTTGCGTTTGAACGGATAAACTCACACAAAAAGTATGTCAACATGTCGATCTTGATGAGTATCCATCAGACAGTCTGTATATGCCTTAAGAGAACTTTATACAGTTGAGAAAGACGATGCATATCTCTGTATTAGGTCTTAAAGGGGCAGTAGCCTTTACTGCTGTCTGTCAAACAAAAGGACTCACTCACTGCTCTTGATTGAATAGCTGGTTATAGCTACTTAATTAATTGAATTCATAAAAACAACTTTTTGCTTTTTAATATTCAAATGCACTAGTCTATATCACCAGATGCGTTGGTCTGGCAAGAAGTGCAAGCCACTTCAGAGACACAGATAGTTGCGTGTTCTGAGTTAACACAATCGAGCGTAAAAATAAGAAACATATCACGGGAAAATACTAAAACGGGAAGACAGCGGGAAAAGAGGTAAAATACCTGAGAAACCCGGAAAAAAAGGGAGGGTTGACAGCTTTGAGTCAATGACAGCTAGCTGGTGGTTGGACCCTTTTCTTAAAGAATGCACCTGAAATTTATGCAATAAACATGTTTTTGACAAATATTTCAATTTGTTTGTGGTCTATATAGCCTGCAATTAGCCTATGCGCCCGAAGGCACGGCTTGAAGACCCAGTCAGTGATGTCACGATATGCCAATTTGTTTAAATTCATACCTACGTAATCACCATCACCAAAAATTAAAAAAAAAATTGTATTAAAATTTGAAAAAAAAAATATATAGACCTACCTACCGACCCTTTTTTTAAAAAAATGTACTGTTACTGCAAACCAAAATATTTTTAAGGATGGCCTTAGCCGAATCGGAATCATTAAAATTCAAACGTGACCCTAAACATGACCTGATAAATCTTTTTTTTTTAAATCAGCAAAGACACCTTCAATTGTTTAAAATGTACAGTAAGCATACATTATAATTTTATAAATTATAAATATTTGATTGGACATTGCTTGATAAACATTATCTTTGGTTCCTGCCTGTTAAATGATTTCAGGGTTTGCAAACTGAGTGAAATAGATGCTGTGGCTAATGCTTTAGTGAGTCATACTAGAGAGAGTCTAATTATGGAGGCAGGCACCCATCCATCAGCCTTTGTCGTGAAGGCTGGCAGAATTAGGATGACATCTCTCTACATGGCCAGCATGTCCAGAGTAGGCCTTCCAGGCTTCTCTTCCAGATCAGATTCACTTAGTCATTGCCAGCAGGCCATCTAAGCAAATTCGGTCAGGGACTTTATCGCCAGACTCATGCTTCAGCAAAGGAAATAATCATTTGAGCAATCTAGTGAAGCAGAATATGGCTGTTTCTCTTTTGTGCTTCGAGTGGCTACAGTGATTAAAGTCTCTGATATACGACAACCAAGTGAAATCAAAGAACAGACTGCATGGTCTGACTGTTACAAACCCCTATTTAACGTCGGCAGAAAGGAGAACGGACCTTAAAAGACACATTAAACCAAAATACAATGCATAAACATTTTATTAAAGGGTTAGTTCACCCAAAAAGGAAATTTATGTCATTAATGACTAATGTCGTTCCTCACCCGTAAGACCTCCGTTCATAACCATTTGAATCTTTATTTGAGGTTTGAAAACAAACAGGGAAGAGAAGGCAATGCTGAATAAAGTTAAGTGGTAGTTTTTGTGATTTATTCTGAAATATATTTTCGATGCTTCAAGATATTCTAATTAACTAACTGATGTCACATATGGACTACTTTGATGATGTTTTTATTACCTTTCTGGACATGGGCAGTATAGTGTGCATAGGCTTCCATACGCTCTCTGACTAAATATAAAATATCCGAAAATGAACGGAGGTCTTAAGGGTGTGGAACGACATTAGGGTGAGTCATTAATGACATAAATTTCCTTTTTGGGCGAACTAACCCTTTAAGTAACAAAATTATTCAAGGAAATCATAACAAGGGAATACAATTCTAAAATAATTAACAAAAGTTAATGAACCCAAACAAACAACAATAAACTCCACCAAGAATGAAGGCAACTTTCATGTTCGTCCTTGCATTGAGATGACGACCAACTTTATCCAATGTCGAAAACTTCACATCTTCGCAGATGGCTGATAAGGTGGATTTGAGCCTGGATTGTGTCTAGCAATGTTGGTAGATCAGGTGAGCTAAGCTAATCTGCCATTTGACTTTTGCTTCCTCTGGCTTTGTGTGCAGTCCTTTTTTCTTTGCTTTATCTATTTTACGTAATGGGTAAGTGCACTCTGGTCTGGGGCCCCACCCTCTAAGTGAAGAAAAAGATGAATGAAGTACAGGAAGAAGTATATAGGGTCATATAAAAGTTCTGAAAAGAACATTATTTTGTGTATTTGGTTTAATGCAAGTTTACATGCGTTTTAGGTTAGAAAGAGATCATTATTTTATATATACAGTACATTATTGTTTCTCCTCTGTGCCCCACCTTTCTGAAATGCATTGATTTTTACAAAGCTCATTGTTGTGAAAAGCGTGGTGTGCTCTGACGTACGTTTGTGGGGTGAATGAAGCGTTTTTTGGAACACGTGACTGAGCCTTAAATTTTACATTTTAAGATTTGTAATTCGGCAGATCTTATACATGCACAAACAGCTACATATAAGTTAAAACTAAAGAAAAAGGAAAAGAAGAAATCACATCATATGATCCCTTTAATTAACACTTATATACTTGTAAACAAAGAAGCTGACGAACGGCGGCCTTTCAAATCGACTTTGGCCGTGACTCTAAAAGACTTGGAGTTAAGCTTTTCTTTGAGAAAAAAACGAGGAACATTGATTTAGGAACATTTAAAAAAAAGGGAAGATGTGTTTAGAGTTTTACCGATCGGATACGGCGAAAGTTTAATCTGTCAAATAGCTCCGCTTCACGTTGCTCTGGTTGGTTGTAGCGCTATCCAATTGCGTGCCGAGGGAGTTTGAAAGGCAACCGTTTATCCCGCCTCTCGGATTGAGCCCTGTCAATGGTGAGTTCCCAGACCAAACATCTTGGTGTAGGTCTGGCTTGTCAGGCTACCGTTTTGTAGCAATACATTCAAATTTAATGTTAATAATTGTATATAAATAACAGCTTGTTCTGGCCAAGAACTGCCCACTTAAACAGGAGGTTAAACTTGATGTTTGATAGCGTATTAGATATAAAGAAAATCATACTTGGAGCATATAGTGTCTCAAACACCTGGTATATCGTTCATCTGAGAATTTTACATTGGAAGGTGCCATTTTTTTGCAGTATCCATGTTGCAGTTTTTCTGAGGCTTATTTCAGGTAAAATAAGGCTTTGCATAGCAATTCCCATTCCTGATTCGTTTTTATAAATGAAAAGTTTATCTGCTTGATATTCTCATTTGCTGGTGAAAGTGTGTGCATGCGCAAATGCCTGAAAGAGAAAAGCTTTAGCTGCTTAATGTGTCATTACTAAGTGTTCATCATTGACCTTTATGTCACTCAGCAACACCGAGAGCAAACCTTTTACAAGGCAGCTATTAAGACGCTTTGTGCTTCTCGGTTTTAAACCAGAGGCTGATTTAGGGAAGCCTCTGAAAAGAGTGGGTGTTTGGAGCACAACACTTTTTTTTTTTTTTTTTTTTTGCATTTATTTTCTCTGTGAAAAAAAAAAGACAGATACATTGCGTTCAAAGTTAATTGTAGTGTATGGACCAAAAATATTTTTGGTCCTTTGTAGAAGAAAGAAATTCATACTGCTTTGGAACGACATGAGGTAAATAACTAAACATTGACACTGGATCTTCACAAGTGAAAGCGAAAAGGACAGCGTTTTAGTGTACATTTTTATTATTTTGTTTTGGTAATGTCATTATTATTATATGTTATCTCTAATTCTGTCTAGAAGGATTATGTATTTGTCTGTGGCATTGTTGTACAGTATTTACTGTCTTTTCAGAAACATGTAAAGCACAATGATCAATTTTCACTGTGGAAATTAAAATGCTAGTAACTGCAATGTTTGGCTATTCTAAACGTAGTATTGCCCAAAGCATGTGCAGAGTAACTTTGCAGTAGTTTTAATTTTCATAAGAAAGGAGGAAGTGAGTCAGGAAAGTGCTGCTGTGTAGGAGGCAGTGGTGTCCTTTCACTAAGTCACAGGCACACCAAGCTTCTGTACTGGCCATTATATTACTTTAAAATTCATACTGAGCTGCTCTGAGTGTCCATGTTAAAGATAGCGTGACATGTTTTTGTCTTTTCCTTTCTGGTATCGCTAACCCATGTCAACTGTTTGTTTGCCAGACACCAATCATTCTGTCATAAACAGCATAAACGATTAATGCTTCATTAATTATTCTACAACTGACTAATCGATTGGTGAGTTGCAGTAAAACCTTCTTGGAAAAGTTGCATTGTTTAAGTTAATCCCCTTTAAAGCTCCGCCACTGCGGTCATACAAATTCAGATGGACGTCTTTGGCTCGTTGCATCGTGTCTTGCAGTTATCGTGTATTATTTAGCATCCCATCAGTTTGAAGATAGTTGTGCTAAAAATAGTCTAACCTTTAAAAATGTGTCTTGAGAACCATGCATTCTGTTCAAGTGCCACGTCCTTTTGGCACTTGATGAGGTATTGTCTTATTTGATATCGTTTGCTGACATTTAAAGCGATAGTTGACCCTAAAAAAAATCTAATTCGTTCATCATTTACTCCCTTGTCCCAAATCTGTATGACTTTCTTCTATTTTGTATAGGGATGTTAACTGATGACCGTTTGAACAATGGTTGACCGTATCAATGTTAACCGATCAAAGTTGTCGGTTGTCGGCTAAAAAACAAACAAACTGATCTATAAATAAACGCTACTACAGTTAGCCGTCTCATAAATAATTTCTTATTTATTTTATCATTTATTACCCAAACGTTTAATTCATACTGAAAGCCAGAGGGCGCCCTCGGACGGAAAAGCCACATTTGCTTCAGAGAAGTGATATGATGAAGTTCATTTTCAGGAAACCCCTTATGTGAAGCTAACGCTGTAAACATGACGACAATAAACACGACTGCAACAAAATATGGTTTATTTGAGTTCTTCAAGCCGTCTAGGGTATTTTCATAATAATAAAGTGTATTATAATGCAGTGCTGATTGATGTAGAATACTATAAAATAACGCATCGTCTGCCTCACTCTGTGATGAGAAGCCACATCAGCTCACAAACACTCGACTGACGATATGAAGTGAGGTAAAACAAGTTTTTAAATGTTGTCTTTTGTTGAACAGGTTTATGAACGCTTCACTAGTTTGTGAAGATGTTTGACTCGTGTTGCTTTTTCAAACACACGTTATAAGCGACTCAAACTCGCAGTCTTTCAGACGGAGCAGCGTTTACTCCTGATCTCAGAGCCGCTCTTCGCTAACACACTGGGTATTTATTTATTTAATTAAAATTGCAGCCTTTAAGCTTTCATAATCGCACATTTAAATCGCGATTGCGGTTCGACTTCGATTAATCGTGCAGCCCTACCTCGAACTAAAGCGGCGTCTCTTCGGAGCTGTCATTTTCTTAAATGAGCTGCGGCAATTTTTAATATGAGCTTCTAACGCTAGACAAAATCCTTTATTTTCAATATCACCTTGTACCCAAACCATTTCGAAACTAAAGAGCCATTTGTCCTTCGATTACAAACAAGCTCCTCGGCGGTGCGTTTGCGGGACTCATGTTTCACGCTGTAGGGGATATTTTTTTTTTAAGTGACGTGAGTGAAAGGGAGGCGGCGCGGCGCCGGGACAGTGTGTGTGTGAGAGCGGGAGGCAGAGCGGCAGAGCAATGCGACAGAGTTGTGAAATTGCAGGCGCGGCTTGCGGCTGTTATTTCAAATAGCGCAGCATATTTTAAACTAATCAGTTAACCAGTTTCAACCGGCTAATGAGGCTCGGTGGTCCGTCAAGAAAATGTTTAGTTTTCGCCATCCATAATTTTGTAGAGTACTTCAGTCATTTTTGTCCTTACATTTAAAGTGACTGGGGTCTTAAAGTTGTTTTTGACCTCCTCAACATTTATGGTATGTAGTGGGACACAAAAATACTTTTGCATGCCATCTTTTGTGTACGACAGAAGAAAGAAGTAATACAGGTTTTAAACGTGAGGGTGTGTAAATAATGGCACAACTTTTGTTTTTGAATTAAAAACTTCTAATAATAGTTTCTTAAAATACACTAAAACAGGACGAGTAAAGTGTCTGTTAATCAGCCTAACCAAATCTACTATAAAGAAACTCTAGTTGGGGAATGTTAGTTGTGTGGTGATGTTTCCTGCTCAGGGGGTGGTGCAATTAGAGATGATTGCATTAGATTAATATGTGGTTTGTGAAGTGTGAAGTTGTACATGGGCAAGCTTGTTTTTCAATATCGAGGTCAACATGTAGGATGTATTAAATGTCATGGTGTTCCTCTCTTGCCTGAGGTGGGTTTTGTGTGCCATATCATCAGGTTATGATATGATAGTCATAACAGAACCAGACCAGGGGTTTACCTTATCCGTGGCATAATGGAAAAAAACGCCCAGTATTGTTTTCTGGTCTCTTAATCCCCCAGCGTTTAACTGATCTTATGAAAATCTTATGTGATTTATGAGCTCACCAAGATGTACAATGACCCCTTCATACCCTAGGCATCAACAGACCTCAGATTCTCCATTTTCAAACACCCTGTATCTTGGAAACCCAGTTGGCATGATGTCGATACCCACCGGTTTTGTAATATCTAATTCACAAAGAGGAAATTATGTAAAACCAAAGATATGAGTAGCAGCTTTTGTCATGATCTGCTCTTGCATCTGAAGAAGCTTTGGATTATGTAATTTGTTTACGTCCAAAGGCCAGTGAATAAACAAGGGTGACGCTATAGTATTACACACTAGCTTGACTTTAGCACCTGCTTATTAACTGAATCAGTAGCTTGAGATGTTTGTCATTTGCTGTCAAATTTAGTTTTTTTTAAACTGATGCAGTTCATTTCTTAGAGCAGCACAGATGCGACTAAAGAAGGGGACAGACAGGATGTAATGCGAGACTGATCAGATCCTGTTGTCCTACCTTGAATAGCTCATGTAGCTCTGTTCGTCTCTTGCGCTGTAAAAGGATACTCTTTAGTGATCAAAGAGATGCAGAACAAAGAGAGTTTGAGTTGGTTTCAATGTTTTGGAGGATTGTTATTAGAGCTGCAAATAACTATTTAGATCTGAACTAGGGGTGTCCATGGTTAACCGATTGACCGATTAACCGTTAAAAATTGCGTAACCGAGTGAAACATTTTGCTCGGTTAAGTGGCGTCAATGACGTGCCTTGAATTTAGTTGTAATATATGTTTGCACCCCTAGAGACCGCCAGAGCGCTCCCAGACATTTGTAATATCCACAAGAAGAAGTCATGACCCGCTTTCTAAGCGGGCAATGAAGCGGGCAAAGAAAGCGTGGGAGCACTTTAAAAATGAGAGTGACGGGGCAAAATGCAAGTATTGCAATGCAGTGCTTACCGCATTTTTCAGGCTATAAGTTGCTCCGGAGTATAAGTCGCATCTAGGGCCCTATAAAATCCGTTTTATTTTTTCCCAAATTCCGTTTTATTTTTTCCCAAATTCCGTTTTCTCCGTTTTAATTTTTGCAAATTACGTTTTTTCCGTTTTAATTTTTGCAGATTCCTTTTTTTCCGTTAAAATGTTTGGCAATTCAGGTTTTTTTTTACCCTTTACTGTTATTTTGGTGAAAAAAAGAGTGTGCTTTTAATGTTAATATAATAGAACATAAAACAAAAAATAGGAATGACCTTAAATTTATTGAGGTAACAAACATCACATTTACTTTTTAGGACAAATATGATATTTGACATAACACTGCACTTCAAGTACTTCAAATATTAATGGTTATTAGCTTTAAACTTTCCGGTAAAATAAATTATAATAGTTTATATAAGTTAAAATGAAAGTGCTCCAGTAGCTTTTTCTTTCAAGTAATTTTTTTTAAAAAGAACTATAAAAAAAAATCATAAGAATCATCTTTTACATACAGTACTATTAAGTAAAACATTTAAAGCTGACAATTAACATTAAAAAATAACACATTTCACCATGAAATCATGTAGTGAATTGTTCTGTGTGTTTAACAATCACCATTATGATAATCAGAGCTGTGAAAAATAAAAATACACGAAAACACAACACTGCTTGAAGTTTTTTTCCCCAACTTCAAAGGCCCCTTTAAATGATTAAAACTAGATGCTTAATTTTAACTTTAAGGTTACTTATCATGTAAACTACCCAAATACAGCATGTTAAATGCATGTTTGGAACAGAGGGGAAAACGGTCGCATTTGCAGCAGATATGCATTGCTGCCTAATGTACCCATTATAAATCAAAGCACGAGATGACAGGGGTCGAGCAGAACACCGGAAAATCTGACAGAATGGACAATATTTGTCTGTCTGTGCAATACACGAGCCGCGGTTCAGGTGCGCGCGCGACCAATGCTGCCTGAGCACAACGAGCGCGCGGCTCCCGCTCTCCATACGCAAAGCTTCTGCGCCGCCTGCGAGTGCAGTGTGGAACCGCCGTTAGCGTCGAGTTTCTTAACTTTTTCGCTGCCGAAAGCAGAACCGTGTAGACCAACTTCGCCATACTTTCATTGTTTTGAAGGGGGAGCTGAAATGACGGGAGGGGTTGTGTCGCGGAGATTTGCTTCCCCCCGTCTGCACTTTCCTCAGACATACGTTCTTAACCCACACGACAGAGAATTTCATTACAAATATGTAAAATTCCGGGGAAATCTGCGTTAACACCAGATTCCGCGTTTATATGCAGATTCCGCGTTAATATGCCAATTCCGCGATTCCGTGATCGCGGAAATTATAGGGCCCTACGCATCAGTCAAAATATGCGTCATGAAGAGGAAAATAACATACGTCGCACTGGACTAAAAGTCGCATTAGGGCAGAAGCAGAGCGGGAGCCGCGCGCGCTGTGCATAACGGAGCAGAAGAAAGAAAGTTTGAAGTGAGAAACTTGTGAATGACTAGAGAAAAGCAGACGTTACTTTAACTGTAATGAAGAAAACAAAAAAGCTAATCGCGGACTGAACGCAAGATGGCCAGAGCTGAAGGGACGAGTCCACAGATGCTTGAACTAGAGGTCTTCACGGGTCCAAAAATTCGCACCCGAACCCGAAAAGACCCGCAATGTTCAACACAGACCCGACCCGGACCCGTCTATTATTTTAAAAACTGGACCCGGACCCGTGCAGATCCGAAAAATGCCAAAAATATATTATCCGGAACCGACATGGACCCGTCTATTATTTGATAGCTGGAACCGAACCCGCCGGGAAGACACAGACGCGACTGGACCCAATTGTCTCATATTACACAATATAACGTTACTGCTGTTAACAAGTTAATGAACAAGCTGCGAAAAATAACTTTGTCTCAGTCAGCCTACCTAACGATATAGCCGTTGTCTCCCTTGTACCTTGATTGTGATGTTTTACAATATTCCTCATTAATTGTTCCAAGCATGCTTAATTCACTCATTTCAGCTGTAAAAGTCAATTTTATTTAACAGTGACGGATTTATGAGTTAATTCGCATAATAACTTTGACTGTTTGCCCTTTTGAACTAATAACTATTGCTCGTTTAGTGCCATGGCCGCTTGCGTTACCATTATTTATTTGCCATAATCTCTCTGAGTCTGACTAGCAGAACTTTAAGATTAAACAAGACGGTTCATTCATATTATTTTTAAAGTCATTACAGTCACTGCGGTCTGCGGAAGCTCGGGTTGCCATAGAAACATGACACGCGCTTGAGACTGCACTCACGCGTCAGCTGGAGCAACCTGAAATATGAGCCAATTTGAGCCATACACAATTTGAGCATCACAGAAAACATTTATGTGACAGTTCACCTGAGGTCTTTTTGCTGATTTGAAATATATTCTTGAGTACATTATTACCGCGCGCATGCATTAAATCTGCCCGCTTTCTAAAAGGCTGAGAGAGCGCGCGCGCGAGAGAGAGAGAGCGCTTGTGTTTTTGTTGTTGTGTATTTCTAAACCTCATTTCCCGGCTCACACTTTTCTTATCCTAATTTAGCAATTTGTAAGTTACACAAAACACACAAGCCGCGCTGACTCTCACGGCCAGGTGTTCTCCGAGTCCGATTGACGTATTACATAGGCTACAACATTAACAGACCCGGAACCGAAGTAATAGATTAGGACCCGACCCGGACCCGGCTGACCATTTAAAAAATAGACCCGGACCCGTACGGGTCCCGGGTCGGATCCCGGGTCCACGGGTCTCGGGTGCCCCGTGAAGACCTCTAGCTTGAACTCTGCCGGGAGAGGCTCAGCCGCGCGAGTCAAACGCTGTGTCTGTGTGAATCATTCTCGGCTGCATATTTTACTAACGTTACATGCTCTAATCGTGCAGGCGCCCTCGCGGCCACTCGCATTACTCGTGAACTGGAGCGCCTCTCATCCTAATTTAACAAAACTCAGCGTACGCCTCGCAGACATGAAATGGATCTTAAAGGGTCATGAAACCCCAAAACACTTTTTTTGAGATGTAAACAGATATGTATAGGCTGCACATCATTGAAAACACTAAGGGTACTCATTAATGGTATTCATATGTGAAAATAGTTATTTTTGCATTTTTAGAGCGATTTCTGTCTTCCGGTTTGAAAAGCTTAGTCGGAGCAACGTCACAAATGCTGACGTTGGCACGGCCTTTTCGGTCCATGTATGGGCTGCTGGGCACATGCTGACGTCGACCGCTCCGAGCGATTCTCGATATATATTCATGACATAAAGCTCATTCAATCCAATCACTGCACTGTAGTTTGCATACAAGATAATTCAGTTAATATGCATGAGACAGTCACTTCGTCAGCTTGTCTTCCATCATTATTGTAGAGATATGTTAGGGAAGTTTTAGAAGCAGCGTGCGGAAAAGTCACGGAGGAAAGCTAGGCGTTGTGCTGATACGAAGTAACGTAAAGGGCGCCGAGCGAGCTGTAACCGGCGCCGTCTGTGGAAGCCTTTGCTACAAAGGCTCGGTAAAGTAAAATTCACCTGAGGAATCGCACGCCGAACCTCCAAGCGTTGACTATTTAATTTTTGTCAGGAGTGCAAATTAACCCATCTGTAATCTGTTGGATAATGAACAAAAGCCACGTCCTCTCCGTTTTATTTGTGGTCACAGCCATGCACTAAACCGCATGTGTTCGGGCTCTTAGTGAAACAGTGTGCTGCATATTTGGACAGATATAGATTTAGCTGCCGAGTGACCGCGCGGATCGTCACGGCAACCCAGCGCGCGCCGCTCTGTGCTTCAGATGCGCGGTCGAGACTATAGCCTCAAACCCCTTCGCTTTTACCCCGATCTAGGTTTACACATCTCTATCGCATCGCATGTTGGGTGGTTCACGTTCTCTTATCACGTCGGCGCGTTGTTCATCTTGCCAAACAGCGTGCATATTTGGACAAATATAGTTTTATCACGTTTGCAAAATATTTTGTCATGCAGAATAACATTTATTTTCATTTTTTACTACTGAAATCACGATTTACTACTGAATATTTAAGTTTAATTTGCAGCAGTTCGCACGGCAGTTGAGGAGATACGAGCAACTCCAAACTTGGGCTGAGCGATGAAACGATAACGATAATTATCACAATATAATTTTCCTCGATAAAACAATAACAACAGTTCGATGAATTCTCTATATAATGCTTACGAGCTATTCGCAATGCTGCGCATGCGTATTGCAGACCGATCTTCTGGGTGCTGCGTGCTCTGTTGTTTACAGTCAGTGGCTGACAGGCTTGGAGGATCGGAGTGAAGTGGAGCGAGAAAAATGAGCGATAGTGATAAATTCAGCGCTCAACCAGCCCGGAGGACACCGATATTGTTGAAAAGTTAGTTCGCTCAACTTTAGTTGTTTGGAGATATTTTGGCGATCCCATCTGACATAAAACAGAGCGACGTGCGTGGACTGCTTATCATAGGTTCAACACACGGAATTTAATTATTAAATTATCGTGCTTCTTCGAAGTTCTTCCATATAACATTCAGCCCAACACAGCGGTAAATCTACATTAACTACATTCACGCACAGGCTTACCTTGTTAGTTGTGGTGGGTGACTTACAACAAGCTAACTTTACCAAACTATTATCAAAGTTTATAAGTTGCACAACATAAATACAATGTTTAGGCATTTTTGTTATTTATATTACTATTATTTTGGTTTAGTGGTTGTTGGTTTAGTTTTAGATTGAAGTATGTTCTCCTTTTTAAAGTAATTTGAAATGGATTTTTGTATATGTCAATTGTATGCATTAAATTGTTTAGTTTCACAGTTAATGTATGCAATTTCAGCAATAATTTCTAAAAAGAAAATAAATTAGATGTTAATTTTATGATACCCGTCTTAGTTTCTCTTATATATTCCTCATTAATACAGGAGAAGTCATTATTATCCGATTAATCGATCGAAAAACTGCTAGATTAATCGTTTACAAAAATAATCGGTTTTTAATTTAATCGGTTTATTCTTATAGGGCATCAATAGCTGGAGAGGCAGGACGAGATGAGCAGCGGGGGAGATGATGCCTGTATTGGAAGCGAGAAAAAAAAAAAAAAGATAGTTTCAGACATTGACAGTATTACATTTATTTTGCGGAGATACATTTATGTGCCCAAGTGCAAGTGAAATCATTTTGATAAATCACGATTTACTAACAGTGTGTGTGTTCTCCAGGTCATGCTTACCAGGTTGTTTATTAAAGCTGAAATGTGCTCTGATTTTGCATCTCGCCTTCCTCTGCCATTGCATGCTACCGCAACAAAGCTTGTACGTGACAAATAACATTATACGTGATGTCAGTAACATCATAATCGGTTATGGTCTATTACTGAACCGATATCTGCGGTTCAGATATAATCGTCTTCGTCTGCGTTGCAATGCATAGAAGAAATTATTAATTTCGACACCCCTATGATCCGCAGCAGGAGTCAGATTTCATTCATCATGAGAGCGAGGAGTTAACTGAGATGATCGTGGAAGATTTGGTTTCAAAATGAAATGTAAAAGAGTTTTACCACTGTACTGTTTTGTTGTGTTTTTCATTAACAATAATAATAGGCTAAAGAGGGTAGGGGTGGGCGATATCTCGATATTTAAAATATATCGAGATATTTTTTCAACTCGATATGGATTTGGACATATCGTATATATCGATATATTGTTTATATTTAATTCTGATTCCGCCACTTTGCTTGTTTGCCTTCCCTGTGCTGTGCTCGCTCCCGGTCGCGCGTCTCCCGCCTCATTGCTTTTGTTCCCCCTCCCCTCGCGTGTCGTCTCAGTGCACACGGCGGCGTCCGCAACCAGGTGAGGATTAGTTATCATGTTGAGAAGCGCGCGCGTTGTTCAGGACTCAGTTAAGAGACCATGTTTTCCTTCTAACACAACTGCTTGCTAAAATTTATAAAGAAATATTTATGTTCATCATAGTTCAAATCGCACGTTTCACCCACAGTCAGGTGATTGACACTATTGGTGCGAGACGCACTCTCAGTCGCAATCATGCCAGTTTATGATCTGTGTCTAACTGATCGCATGGTTTTCGGTTAAAATGTCAAAATGATCGCATATCATTTGAAAACATTTAAAAAGTATTGCAATATCCTTACTATGATTATTTTGTCAGCTTTATCACGGGATTATGATGAACAGGTCTATTCACGTTTTAACCAAGAGGGAAAAACACGACATCCCGGGTGTCCTGAGACACGCGGTGCTCTTCTGTCAGTTGTACTGTATCATATTATCATATAGCCTACCTTCTGACATTCATATTTCGTTCTGTAACTGGAAAAGAAGTGAAATTCAGCTCATGTGTAGCCTACATGATCCGCATGATGAGTTTGAATTTGGTCAAACTCATGACAAACATCACTGTTTGAATTTTGATAAAAATTTAACAGGAAATGGTGTTATGACAAAATCAGTTTATTTATATCTCAGTCATGCCCCCATCTTTCTGCAAAATGCTTACTGTTTTACTGTTAAGTGTAAAAAAGGGAGTCTTTGATTCATCTTTTGAAAGCATGAAATAAATGAAAAGAAGGCAATATTATTTATTTTCTTTTACAGTTAAATTATTATTATTTATGTAATCAGGGAGTTTTTTTTTTTTTAAATGTCGCAAAAGCACTTTGTTCCTACATGAACTGACTACCTCTTTGCACTTCAATAAAAAAAGAAAAGAATTTGTGGTATTTGGCATATTTGTTTTTGCTGTAGTTTTTAGGGGGTTATTTTTCCTGTAAAGATATCGAGATATATATCGTATATCGAGATATAGCAAAATATATCGAGATATATTTTTTGCTCCATATCGCCCAGCCCTAAAAGAGGGTAAACTGATGAATTTTTTATGAATCAAGTAAATTTACTAAAGGCTACCAGGAAAGCTAGGCAACTAAGTAACTTATTAAATTCATTCACAATGTATGCACATTCCTTATTAATCTTATGCCTAATATGATGAAAACGGTACTTTTCCTGTGTGCACACATTGACCGTTAAGAATTACATTACATAAATCATATAAGTTATACATTTTCAATTCAAAATGGCGAAATTAGACAAAAGTTTTTTAATTTGCATCCCTGATTATTTCTGCCGGTTCGTAAAGCATATAAAGGCCCAGTTTCACAGACAGGACTTACACTAAGCCATGATTAGGCCTGTAGTTCAATTAGGGTTAGGGTTAGGGTTAAGTAGCTTTTATAAATGTGCCTTAATAAACATTGCGGGGGTGCATCTTGAGACAAAATAATGGCATTGACATATTATTTTAAGATTGCCAGCCTTGTCTGTGAATCCTGGGGGTAAATGTTTAGTTCAGCTACTTGCATCTCGCCTTTCACACTTTTATGAACTGAAGCAGCACGTTAGCTTCTGTGAACATAAAGCCTGTCTACTTTGATTTGATTAGTCATCTCAAACATTTTGACATTGACGAGCACTATCTGACCACTGAGGCAGCTCGTAAGAAGGTTGTGCAATATCTTCAAGTCAAGGTAATATTAGGCAATAATTTCACAAACTTTACTATAGGCCTATTTCTCTGAAAAAAGACAGAGGTCTGGACCTCGGGGACCTCAATAGCAGCCCTGATTGTAGCGTTCCTCCAGGAAATTGGAATATCCCCCTTTTGGAGAGCCCAGTTGCACACAGTTTGTCCTCAGGCTGTATGTTCTCTCAAGCTTTTGTACCATTGAGATGTGTATCCATCTGTACCTTTTTTTCTTGTAACTGGTGCATTTAAATCTGTTTCTGGAATTCATTTTGTTAAGCTGACATTCTGCTCTTCTGGTAGGTAAAGGCCTGGTTTCACAGACAGGGCTTAGATTAAGCCAGGATTAGACTTTAGTTCAATTAGGACATTTCAGTCGTTTTTTTTTTTTTAAATATGCCGTTGAAAAAAAACATTGCTGGTGTGCATCTTGAGGTGAAATAATGGAGCTATGGATATTTTAAGATATGGCAGTGCACATTGCTTTTAGTTAAGACACCTTAAACATGCATTTTATTCTGGGACTAGATTTAAGCCTTGTCTGTGAAACTGGGCATTAAAGAAATACGATTTTTTTTATATATGCTGTTCATTTTGCATTGTTGGTTGTCGGTCTACACAATTTGTAACACTTTTTTTTATTTTTTATGTGTACTTTAGTCAGAATTATCGTGCTCCTATTCTATACACAAATCCGCCGCGAACTTTATGGGCGCCGCCATCTTGCCTGCCGCCATTACTGCGTGCCTGCGAAGTGCGTGACGGTGTGACACTTGCCGGTGTCCTCTAATGACATTTCAATGAAAGCGGATCCTGCACATTAAATAAAATGTCTGGTGAAAGGGAACATTGGGTAGATGATGTCAGGCATTGGCCAAAACTTACAGAAAGGTAATTTATTGACAACAGGATGTATTAATGTATAAATGCGTCTGCCAAATGTAATGTATAAGACAGCAATAAAACTGAACAATGTCATTGTGAGCTGTGTTGCTAATATTAGGGCCCTGCTTTCCGTGATCATGGAATTGTTTTACACAAACACGTTTTGAGAACATGAAATAACGAACAGTTATGAGGACTTATGCTGCACTTAGAGCAGCGCGCGGCAGTAATGCACGACGCGCTGTAAATGATAACAGAAAATAAATAAAACATACGTGCCTGTTACAAAGGGACTTTAAGTCACAATTACACAAATGTAACTTCGTAGTTTTCTCTATTGTTACTGACATATTATGGTACGAGTCCACTGCCTGAAAACCTCACGACACTGATTCATACGCAGCGGCTGATCTGTGATGTAGGATGCAGTATCTGGCCAATCCATCCCGAACTCATGCCCTGTAGTTTAGGTTCTGACGCTCATCGCATGCCAGATGATTAATAAAATAATCTTATACCTGTAGGAAGATGTATTCTATTGCTACAACTGGTCGTGGCTATTTATTGCAGCTTGTGAACATATGCATGAGCACATCGGTAGGTCACGCAAGTTTACGTGCTGATTTAATAAGGCCATATTTTTTGTAACTGATCATTTCATATATGTCTAACGTTAATTGTGACTAGGTCCGTTTGTAATGGACACGTATGCTTTAATTATTCTCTGTCTTTAAGTGGTTTTCTTTACGTTCATCACAGCGCGCCGTGCATTAACGTTACTGCCGCGCGCTGCTATTTATTTATATATTAATCAATTAATTGTATTATTATTGAAAGTATCAAGATTTACAAACAAATATCGCTGCATAAAATCAACTTCTTCGAATTCGAAATAGGATACAGAAAAGATATAGCCTGATGGAGCAGCTCTTAATATCCTGAATACAAACAGGGGGGAAAATAATAATAGTATGCATTCGTAACAAAAATAAAAATAATTTATAAGGGAAAAAAAGGTAGGCTATTATAACATGACATGAGGGGAGAATCAGTCATTGTTAAGCTATTAACCTCATTTGAGAAGTGTTTTCGTGTACGCACTGCTCTAAGTCCTTAGCAGCGAGGCACGCAGTAATGGCGGCGATGCTTTACTTCCGTGTTTCGCCGGATTTGTGTATTGCGTGCCTTCTGTTTGATGTGCTTTTTCATTGAAGCCTGTGAAGTTTAACAAGAATCACTTGTTCTCAGAATATCCTAAATGGAAATGCTCGCAGGACTTTCTAACATTTACAGATAAGTATATAACCATAAAATGTAAGTTATGAACAGAGGAAATCGTGTGAGGCATTAAACAACACACGTGTAAAAGCACTACACAATGGGCCTCATTCATTAAACTTTCATAAATATATGAGCAAATTCTGAGTAATTTGCGCGTAAAATGGACCTTTACGCTTCGTATACCACGGATTTGTTAGTTAAACGTGTGTATGTTAGTGAATTCCAAACATGCATAAATAGGATGCGCATGCATGCTCATTCATAATTAGCATAATCCCCACCCATGAGTTACAACTGCAAATGACGTGACCAGGGATGCTGTGGACTCTTCTGGACTTCTTTCTCAGGTTTGGCTACAGGATTTTGCATAAATGTTGAAGAGACTAATTGGTCATATGACTAGCAATAAATATTAAATTATCATGTGTCCACCAAAGCATGTTTTAGCCAGCTAAAGACCTGGTTCTCTACTGAAAACGGCCAGCTGGTGGTGCTTGAAAGCGCCTTGCAAGGGCAGCGTTTTTCCAGCTGAGATACTTTGATACAGAATATCCATGGCAGTATGTGTTACTACTAGTATCTCATTTTAAAGAATATTACTGAATTTAGAAATGCAGTAAAAAGCAGTATTAACTTCTCTATTATTGTTGTTCGGTTTGTGTACAAGTGGGATGATTGGTCGGCGTAGTTTTTGTCCCGCCCCTCCTCCACTGTGATTGGACGGCCTGGTAAAAAATGGCAGTGACAAGCGCTGCCTATTGCCCAACGTTAAACAGTACAAACAAAACAAAAAAGATGGGGCAAATCAACTCTTGAAATATTATAATGGTAGGCCTGCCCTACATAGTGCATCAAAATGCAATGTTATCAGTTTGTCTAAATTAGAACACAGAACGTTCAAATTTTTTACGCACCATTTACTCGTGGTAGGGAGCAGATATAAATTTCTTTTGTACCAACTAACATTTTGAAAATACGAACATTTTCGACAAATTTACGTCAGAGCGGTTTTATGAACGATTTACACACAAATTCGTTCTGCTCGTGTTTCATGAATGAGCCCCATTTTGCGTATAAAATATTTAACACATTTGTAATAATATTTGAATTAAGGGTGAAGATGTTAATATTCCTAGGCCAGACTTTTTTTTTTTAGCATATTCTTTACTTAAGAAACTCTCTCGCTTGCTCTCAGCACTTACCAGCCTTAATGTGAAAATGTACTAATGATTTTCTTGGAGGCATTTAATAAAGAAAAGGAATATTAAAAATGTTCACTAGTGGTGTCAGACCTTTGGGCCTCTGTGTGTGTGGGGAATTATTTAAAGTCACAAAGCATCGGTTAAAATTGTATAAACCAAAAGTGTTCTTTCCTTACTGGTATTATCTCTTATGTGTTGAGTCCTTATAATCAGTTTTCGTTCTTGGTCCTGTTATAACCCCTTATATTTCTCTTTTTTTTCTCTTTAGGTGTCTGAAAGATGGTGGACCGCTTGGCAAACAGTGAGGCCAACTCTAAGCGCATCGGATTTGTGGAAGCATGTTTTGGCACTGCAGGTCAACCTCTGGCAATCCCAGGTCGAGTGCTCATCGGAGAGGGTGTTCTCACGAAGCTGTGCCGCAAAAAGCCCAAAGCCCGGCAGTTCTTCCTCTTCAATGACATCCTGGTGTACGGCAACATCGTCATCCTGAAGAAGAAATACAATAAGCAGCACATCATCCCTCTGGAGAGCGTCACCATAGACACAGTGGCGGACGAGGGCGAACTGCGCAATGGCTGGCTCATTAAAACGCCCACCAAATCCTTCGCCGTCTATGCAGCAACAGCCACAGAGAAGTCAGAGTGGATGAGCCACATCAGCAAGTGTGTTTCAGATCTGTTGGAAAAAAGCGGAAAATCTCCCACCGGCGAGCACGCGGCGGTCTGGGTGCCCGACTCGGAGGCGACCGTGTGCATGCGCTGCCAGAAGATGAAATTTACCCCCGTCAACCGACGCCACCACTGCCGGAAATGTGGTTTTGTCGTGTGCGGCCCCTGTTCAGAGAAGAAGTTCCTGCTGCCCAGTCAGTCGTCCAAACCAGTGCGTGTGTGCGAGTTCTGTTACAAGCAGCTCTCCACGGGCGCCACCCTTCCGCCCCACTCGGACAGCCGGCATGGTTCGGAGATGTCGGACGACGACGATGAAGACGACAGCAGTGACTAAGTGTCACTTTTAGGAATACTGACAATTTACAGATCATATCTCGATGTTTTAGTCTCTAATTTTCATTCAGGGTTTGCAAAGGTTCCTGTGGCAATAACACTTACCCAAAACAATTAAAGGCCCTGCACATATGAACAAAACGTTTGATGGGAATGCTCCTGCGTATTCATGAACACTACTTGCTATAGCTTCACATTAAATTCACTCTGATAGACCAGTTTAACCTCTTTTATATAGATGCATTTCTTGGCGATGGTGCTCTTTTATCAACTTTATTTGACCTTGTTTCCTTCCTTTTTGCTCGTTATTCTCTGCTGCTATGCTGCTATCCGCTGGAACAGAGAATGTTGGGTAATGTGATTGCGGGATGTTCCTAGGCTTACACTCCCTCAGGTGAAACCATGTAGTGCATTATAACTAGGTTTTAAACAAGGAGCTGCATTTAATGCTTTGAACAGCTAACCACTAACACACCATGATAGTATGTGTTCGGGTGAAGGTCTTCTGATTCTCACTTTAGTCCGTTTCTAATAATTGCAAATGACAAATCAGATGGATGCTACTAAGCTTGTAAATGTGTATATAATGCTGTGGGGTAGGAAGTCTATCGCATAATTCATCTGACAAGTTCATCACTGCCTCAGTGCCTTATTTATCCTCAGGAAGTAGATCCTGGAAGTGAGAACATATTTAGACTACAGTTTGACTCGGGTTGATTCTTTTACTGTCAGACACCTGCCTTCTTTTGATACCACACCACATGACATATCCTGTTTAGAGGCACACGGGTAACTATTCGGTGACAAAATCTGACTAACATTATGGTCAAAACTAGACCGACAGTTTCAGTTAAGTACAGTCCAAATTATATTAGCTTTTAGACCCATGATTCCAGTATCCTTCATCTGTACTTCACATGTCCTGAACTATGATGGTGTATCTCTCCAGCCCTGACTTCAACTCTATAGCAATATGCACTGCTTGCAGGAATCGCGCTTTCCAAGCCCTTTCTCGTTGGGGTCTTCATGTTAGCGAGGTCACATGTCAGGCCGTGGCAGTCAATCCTTCACGTTTGGAACGGGAATCGAAAGCATTATGGGGAAGTGACAGCCACACAGCCACCTTTTGTTTTTTTTTAATGGCTGTTCAACACGAAAAACTGCACTAACAGCTTTCCAAAGTGGTGTTTTATACAGTGGTATAGTGGTGTCGGACTATTTTGAGAGATGCAGTTGTATATTTCATTAATGATCAGGTTTACAGTCGTTTTTATTTTTTACACGAGTCAAGCTTGTGGGAGAACCAGCTAAATTTTCGGAAGACTGTGTTTCAATACTGAATACTTGATCGCCTGTGAAGACGGCATTTTTTTGTTTGTCAGAATAACAAAACTGACATTGAAAAGGGAACCTAACTATGGCTAAAGATTCCGCTCAGATGCAACGAGATACACTTGAGTGAAAAGTATTTTATTTAATTTTTTTGCTTTTACTCATTTATGTGAGACTTATTTGAGATTTAGAAATAGGTTTACAGTGATTTAGGGTAAATTAATCTTGCTTTTGGAATATAACAGTAGGATAGTTATATACGGCATAATGTTTGATTTAATATACTGTTTAAATCGGTCCAAATTAAACCTGAGATGATTTCCTTGTTTTAATTCTACTTGTATGTTGTAATATTCTAAGATGATTGTTTTGATGCTGCATGTTGTAAACTTTGTACAGTGTTTTTTTTTTTTAATGTGTGTATATATATATATATATATATATACACACACACACATGTACTCTTAGTTGGGTTTGCAGCTGTTTTTCTTTTTCATAGTATTTCCGTGTGGTTCATGTGTGCATTTCCTGAACACCTCTGGATCAGCTACCAGCACTTTACTCTCTGCAAACCACAAGAGAGGGGTGGGGCTTGTGTAGGGTGTGGGCGGGGACTGCACAACTTCACATATCTGGCCTGCAAATTCAAGATCTTAATAATTTTAGAAAACATCAAAGTAGAGGATAAACTGTATTAGCATTTACTTTCCATTTCTTTTCTTTTGCAGTTTCCTGAACATGTAATTTATAATTATCTGTTCTTGAATGCATTTTGGGGATTATTTGTTTTCTTGTACATTTTTGCCATTTTATACTCATTCAAAACTCTGAAAGGGCTGAACTGAATGTAATCCATCATATCATCATTAATTGATACTAATTTTGAGGAAATATATGCATTGCTTAAACTTTTGTGCCTTGTCTTCTGTAATGCTTGCCGGATCCAAGCAACTGCTCAGCATGTGCAGCTACGTTTACTGTCGTAACGGTTCAGATCTGGATTGTGTCCCATATTTCCCAGATTGTGTCACATAGCGTGAATATCTGCTTTGGTTTCAATGGCAGTGACAATGTCTTGGTATGTATGCCTATACCAAAAAAAACACACAACAGCAACAGAGTTTGCAATACAGATGTAGTCTTACCACATAACATGCTGCATGGCGCCTTTTTTCTGTGTTTTATGAGACTGTGTAAAAAACATAGGAAGCTGTGCAGTTTTCACTCCGTGCTTTCCTTTTCCACCGTTCTCAAAATTCAAAGAGGTGTGTAGACCAGCTGGATATTGCAATTTCAGCTCGACTTGCACTTTTTTGGTTTTTATTTTTATTTTTTTGCTGTTCACGCTTCATAAATATAGGATTACAATCGAATATGCACAAAAATCTGAACTAATGTAACCAGAGGTAAGACTTCCTGGGATCAGAACCAGATTGATCACACATGATGTGATTTTTAGCTGTTCGCACTTGGTAAATCTGATCAGATTTCGGTCGGATATGCACAAAAATCTGATTTGGACTGCCTATGTGGTTTAAATCAGATTTGAAAAATCCGATTGCATGGTTTTTTGTTTTCTTTTTTTACTGTCAGACTTTTAAAAACCCATCTGGGTATGCAAAAATTCAGTTTTTGCTACCAGTTTGAACAGGACCTTGCACAGGGAAATTGTGTCAACTTTTATGTGGTAATCCATGCCACGTTATGTCACAAAGTAGATAAAGGGATTACAACATTCCATGTCACTGGTGTTAAAGGTGCACTATGTAGTATTTTTGCAGTAAAATATCCAAAAACCACTAGGCCGACGTTATATATTTTGTTCAGTTGAGTATTTACAATATCCCAAATGTTTCCAACTATTTGTAAATTGTGAGAAAATTGCTATTTTAACTAAGGACCGGGACGTTTCAGCATAGCGTCTGAGGAAGTCGCCTGTCAATGGCATAATATCTGCGTTATCCTGTTTTATTTGGCAGAAACGCTTTACTCTTAGCAGTGTGAACATGTCACAGCAGCACCGAGTGAACGCACAGAGTAACGTCATAACATCATTTTAAACACACTTAAATGTATCTAATATGATAAACAGAGCTGCTTTACCTTATAATCATGACCGGAAAAAGCGGAAGTGTGCGCGCCCGGCGACTGTGTCCCGTCCCGTCATAATAAAAGTCCTAGTACTCGCGAGCCATGTGTTTGTATAACAATCGTTCCAGCGGCCGTGCTCAGCTCCACAACACTCGGTCCTGCTTTGCTTCATACTACAGTAACGTAAATAACCGCATTCAGGAACATGATTTCTGCCCGAGTCCACCGGCTGTGAAGTGAAGACCACATGTCCCAAGATACTGCGCTCACACTTGCCGTCATCAAACTACACCTTTGTTTAGAATAGGCGCCCTCCAGTGGACGTTAAGTTGCATAGTGCACCTTTAATGTGTCATTTTAATTCCTTATTTGACATGGTTTCTTGTTTTGTTTGATTAGCATTTGTCCTGAAACGTTTGGCCTATAATGCAAAAATGGTCCCAAAAAAATCTAGCTTTTTATTGGGAATAGAAAGCTTTAAGGACTGTGAATGTGTAAATGGCACTCTCTCTGAACAAACCACTGCAGCCTAAAATGCCAAAAGCACACATTTCCATGCAGCTGATTAAAAAGTATGGAAATAAATTGGTTGTTTAAGTGTTGAGTGCTGTGACATGACTGTCAACAATATTCGGTCATTTGCCACTCAGTGCCTTCATCAAATTGACTGTCTGGAATCTGGATTTTAATACGATTTATAGGCATGACGCACTTAATCCCTGAACCGCCGTGAGATTTGTGGGAAATTCTAAATTACCCTGGCCACCAGACCGCAAAGAATATTTGGGCGTGTCTATATTTATAACAGGTTTCACTGCAGATCACTGTGGTGTTTAATAACCTGTTGGGACTGTTTGTTTTTCACAGGGCCCTCAGCTGCAGATGTTCTGCTCTGCACATGGGGATTATGCTGCTGATATAAGCGATTATATATCACGTGCATGTTGCGGCAAGACAAATCTTCATAATACAAATGGTGTGTGAATAGCTAGGGTTAAAAAAACAAGTTAAAGGATTTTACATGTTAATATGACCTATAAACTTTTGGAACCCAACTGACCATGCAGAGTAATCTCTTGTATCCTGTGCTAATGCTAAAGTTTACTATAATTTACTCATGGGCAATCATGTTTAATCATGGTTGTTAAAATGTTCTGCCTTAGTCTCAGAGAAAGTGCCATCTTAAAAAACAAACAAAAGCAAAGACAAGTGCTTAGTTTTTTTTATGATTAGAAGATGGTTTAAAGTAAAGTAAGTTTACCTCATTCTTTCAATTGTAACATTCTCCACATTGAGACATTGATTTCTTACAGAAGAATGAAAGTCTTAAAAGGTTAGGAACGACGTTATGATGAATAAATTATGCTAGAATTAAAAATCTTTGTTGAACTATGCCTAAGTTTAAACAAATAATTGACCATAAAATTAAAGCTGCACTATGTAATGTTTCCATCCTGGAGGCTGCCTTTTTCAAAACAAAGGTGTAGTTTAATGACGCCAAGTTTGAGGTCAGAATCTTGGGACATGTGGTCTTTACCTCACAGCTGGTGGAAAAGAACCGGGATAGGACTCTGGCATAAAATCATATTTATGGATTCGGTTAGTAACATTACTGTAGCATGAAGCAGAGCAGGACCGCGTGTTGAGGGAGCTGAGCACGGCCGCTGGAGCAATTGTTACGCAATATCCTACACGGCTAGTGAGGAACGGGACTTTTATTATGACGGGACACAGTGGCCGGCGCCAGATATGACGCAATTGACAGGAGTCCCTCAGTCAACCTGACACGTTGGTAAAAAAAATAGCAATTTTCTCAAGATTTACAAATAGTTGGAAACATTTGGGATATTTTAAGAACTCAACTGAACAAAATATATAACACTAGCCTGTTTTTTTTTTTTTTTTTTTTTTACTGCAAAAATCCTACATAGTGCACCTTAAACATTCTCCATGTTTTTGTCACATTGAGACATTGATTTCTCTACATTGGTTTCTCACAGAAGAATGAAAGTCATAAAGGTTAGGAATGGCAGGATGGTGAGTAAATACGTTATAAACAGCATGCATTTATTTTAAACGAATATTTCTTCAATAATTCTTCCATGCTACTCGTGTTCCGAACCTTTCTTCGTCCTTCAAACACAAACGTTTTTTTGACCACAACTATCATGATTTATTTTTTTTGCCAAGGTTCACAAGTTCATAAGACAAGTGAGCAAAAAGTAGCATATTTTGAAAAATAATGTGTCCATTACTGAAGGAGGGGATACGGATTTGACTAACATGAATGCTCGGGTTTTTTTATGAACTCGTTTTAAGGATTGAAAACACTGAGTAAAAATAGGTTTGTATATGCAATTCACTCAGTTTGCAAATTACTAGCTACTGCAAACAACTCAGTGTATAATGGTGTTCAAAGTCGAAGTTCAAATTTAATCCTTGAGCTGAAAATTCTAAATAGAATTTTTTATAGGCCTACGCCTCCTTGCATCATCAAGCATCTGTTATTAAGTTTGACAGAATGCGCTTCCGGTATCAGATGCATTTCAATGAGTTTGAGTTCTGTGTCTTTGTAGGTGTTGGTGGGATGGAAGAAACTGACATAGCGGTATAATGTCTGATTGACTGAGATTCACCATGACAGTTTTACAGCGCGCTTCATAATGATAGCTAAAGTCCGCCCCCTGCTGGCAAGAAACAGTTGTGTAATTTTTGAATAACCTTTGATTTATAATCCATTTTTTTTTATTTTAGGTTTATTCTGTAGAGAGCCCAGGAACCACCCTCCCAAACAGAAATATACTGTAGGACTAACTATAATAGACTGGAGATTAATTTTGACTTCAGTAATGTTGTTTGAGTCTCTACCAGCATTTCCACAAAAAAAAAAAAAAATATTGTAAAGGGAGAATTTCTGCATGTACAGACTGTCACAGACTTAATTTACAAATCTTGCTCATGGATATCTAGTGTTGTTGTGATGCAGGTTGTATGCTTAGCCAATGGTTTGACAAAAAAAAGTATGTGTGTGTGTGTGTGTGTGTGTGTGTGTGTATGTATGTATAATTAGTTGATCAGCTTCCATATTGACTTGACTGTGTGACTTGCTAATAGCAACTGCCCCAATCAGATGTAGGTGCATTTTAAGATCAGTCCTTAGGAGGATTTTTTTTTTTAACTGTAATGATCAGTAGTACACACACACGCACACGCACACACACTGCATAATATAAGGCTTTCATCTCTGTGTTCATCTTTTAAAATGCTGGATGTGCTTTTGCCCTTTGTGTCTGATAGCATAATGCATGAGTAGGAAGATCTTTCTCCATTCCTTAACACCCATCATTACCATGCAATAGTCTGCTCTGTGACCGCACAATTTAGAGCTGGCTGGGCTTTCTGAAGTGATATTACTTTGCTTTGTGTAACACGCGACCCCCCTATAACACTGCACAATAGGCGTCATTTTTGAGTTTTGATTGTGCTTTTATATTCGTTTTTTGTGGTCCTTTTTTTGGAGCTTGACAGTGCTCCAAAAAAGGAGCACAGTGAACCATTATTTGTGGCAAAAGCTGTGTAATGATTCTTCTAAAATGTGTACTCCACAAAAAATAACAACATATAGCCTTGAAACATCCATTTACATTTTTAGCTTCACTGTTTCTTTATCACACACATCTCTTATATTGAAGGACACCAGTTAGCACAGGAAATGTTTGACTGAATGCAACTGAAAATGTCCTAATTGGATATAGATGTGAAAATGTCCAATTATTTATCTTCTCTAGAAAATATGAGGCTTTTTTACAACAGATTTATTGTTAAAAAAGCATGCTTGAATTTGACTAAAAATGCTATGGTGTTGCTATGGGGGTCACCTTGATTTTGCCAAGTAAGACATGTTCCTGGATCAACATTTTTTTGAGCCTGGAACAACATTGTCCAAAAAATGTAGTATACCTTCCCCTGAACATAACTATTAAGTTATCCCTGAAATCAGAGGGAAATGAATATCCCAGATGTAGAAGCATCTGGTTGTAAGCCTAACTTTGCATACAATGTAATCTTGCTCTTCAAATCCGTTTGGTTGATTAGAATATTGTTCCAGGATCAACAAAGATGTTGCTGAAATCATGTTTTCCATTGGGGTGTTAATGTGGTGTGGCAGGTTGCTATCACTCTTAGAAGAAGAGGTTTTCTATAGAGCCTTGAAAGGTTCTATCAGCGCTATTTGGAACCTCTAAAAGGTGCTATAGAACCCTTTTAAGGGTTCAATCTTTGTAACAATGAAAAAGGTTCTATATGGAAGCTTTTAGGGGGTTCCTTCATTATCATTGGTTTTGTCCTTTCCAGATTAAATATTTCATATTATTGACAAACATTTCACTGCATTATTCAGTGTATTCAAATGCATGTGAATGATCATAAAATTAAATATATGGGGGTTATGAAATGTATATATTTATCTAATTTTGTGTAGTTAATCAATATCTCAGGGAGAGTGAGATTTCAGTTTTTCTCCTCCAAAAATCAGCATGATTAAAATGTGATATTAAGTTACTACAACAGTTTAATAAACAATCATTTAATTAAAACTACATAATGTTGTAGAATAATGTAATATATGAATGAAAAATAGCCTAAAGAACCTTTGTGACAAAAAGGATTATTTCTTGCCATTATAGAACATTTTTAGCATACAAGGTTCTTTGGAGTTCTATATAGAACACCAATGAACCCTTTTTTCTAAGAGTGTGGCTTGAATGCTTTTCTAGGAAGTTGCCAGCTAAGCTACCGTCTATTTTGGTCCAGTGTTTTGTTATTGCAATGTAATATTTCATATTACTTAAACCTTTCAATATTAAAATAATACAATTTTTTTTTAAATGATGAGTTTAAAATAATAATTGAATTCTTTTTGAGCCACCTATATACTATAAACAATGTCCATATTTACACAAACAATAATCGTAATGGTAGAACATGGTCTTGTTCTCTCATTCACCACCACAGTAATCACTCTAGTTATTCTGTTTCACAAACCAAATTGCCATATTTTGAATGAACAAACAATTTTAAAGCAATTAACTTTCATGTAAAGTGGAATCCACTGAAACCTGTGAATGATGGTGTGAAAATTGCTTTTCCTCAAGGAAACGTGATTGACTGTCACAACATAGCATTGCCCCGGTGTGTTGCTTTATTTATATTCTGCAAAAAGAATCAATGGGGAAAAAAAGCTCCACAGCTGCGGCTTGATGAATGCCATCTTATCAAAGGCAACACGTCTTGTGTAAGTGAAATAATATTTACAGAAGTGTTGTATTGGTGTCATGCATTATACGCTTCCTGACCTTGCCATCACATTCATGGACCTTGATTACCTTTCCTTTCGGATTTATATCTCCCTGCACTTTGTACCAATAAAGTATTTATTGCGGGGCCTTGAATTTTAAGGATACGTGTGTGGTTTAAAAAAGAATGAAAGCCTGATCTAAACGTTGCTCATTGTGTCATTTTGTCAGGTTGTAAACTGGCACAATGCATGGTAATTTAATTTGTAAAGACAATTTCTGCCTTTGACAGGGTTAAAGGAGAATACCCCCCAAGAGTCCAAATCAAACTGACTGTGTGAGATGTTGACAAAAGCTTTTCGCAGCACTTGTCGGTTCATCAAATCCGTGTTAACGTTAAGGGCCAATAGCTGGAAGAATAGACTTGCACAGTAATTAGTGGGATAGGGATGTGCTGGATGTGGCAGGCAGAAGAGTTGGTGACTAGTGTAATTGTGTGCGTATCTGAAAGAGTGCAAAGGATGTACTTCACATCAGTTCGATCGATGTCAGGTGGTGGGTGGAATGATCACGCTCTCTGTCTAAAAGCTGAGAGATGACACCTAATTAGTGGTTACAACATTAAAACACTCTCTCTATAGGCTACACAGAGCAAAGGGGAAATTCATGTTTGCATACACTTACAAACAGCTTAGCTGGTATCCTCAATAAAAAAAACACTTTCTCTGGGGTTTAGATTAAGCCAGGATTAGGTTTTAGTTCAATTAGGACATTTAAGTAGCTTTTTTAAACTTGCCTTACAAACAACATTATTGGTGTGCATCTTGAGATCAACAGCACTGACATATTTTAAGACCGATGCAATTTGCTTTCAGTTAAAACAGCTCAAACATGCCTTTTAGTCTGGGACTTTTGTCTGTGAAACTGGGCTACAATAGGTAGCCTAGTGGCAGCAAATAGACCCTGCGTCTCAATCAGCTCCCTAGTTCACTAGTCAGGGCACTGATCAGGACAAGTCAATGGGCTGACTCCCTGATCAGTGCCCTGACTAATGAACTAGGGAGCTGATTGAGACGCACCCTTAATCTGCCCGCAAGTGTCGTCTAGGAACTCTCAATACCCTTCTGAGCTGTATTCCTCACAATCTGGACGGGCCAATCACGTCGTGTATAGAGTCGGCGGGCGGGGCCATAATGACGACAGCCGAGTTGCGTTTGCGTGCTTCTAGTAAACACAGAAACTGGCGAACGGCGACGGTCTTTCGAATCAGCTTTGACTGCGATTCTGGAAGACTTGGAGTTAAGCTTTTCTCTGAGAAAAGCACAAAGAACGGCACTGAAGTCATTCTTAAAAAGGGAAGATGTGTTCGGAGTTTAGCCGACCGGATACGGTGAAAGTTTAATCTATCAACAAGCTCTGTTTCACCTTCGTTGCTCTGGTTGGTGTAGCGCTATCCTATCGCGTGCAGAGGGAGTTTGAAAGACAACCGTTTATCCCACCCCTCAGATTGAGTCCTGTCTATGGTGAGTTTCCAGACCAAACATCTAGATGTGGGTCTGGCTTGTCAGGCTAGGCTATAGGGTTAGGGTTATAGAAATTGTTAAATCATGTTGCATGTCATGTAAAACTTCATATGATTAGCAAAATTCTTATACAGTGTGTAAACAACAGCTTTAACATAAACTTTAACTCCCAAAAGAAAATAATGGGCATCATCCATCCATCCATTCATCGTGCAAGTATGACATCACTTTGTAAACCACAACTTGAGGTGAAATGTCATCATGCCGAAAAGGTATGCTTTTACAGCCTCATTATGCTCATAATTGTGCTCTTATAAACTAGTCTAGTTTAACTGCCAGTTGGCCTACGAAGTGACATCATACACCACTCTATTACATCAACAGCCACATCCATTCAGATTTTGTAGAGTTAAGCCATAGACTGTAAAAAAATTTAAATAGACGTAGTGTCTGATACGTCTGATAAGTGTAAAATTGAGCTGGCCCTAACATTGTACATATAGGGTTTGTGGTCCTGTGAAATAAGATTTTTATCCCCTCAGATTTTGTCAGTGAAATCTCAATGCAAAACCAGTTTCACACTCTTGTTTGGTTACCTGAAAGCTGTGTGAAAATACTCATAAACTGCATGCTCTAATTTTTAAATGTCATTACAACTGCACTGCACATTTACCTTTACATAATCTTGCTCTTAGAGGCGTTCTTACTGCAGCAACCGAACAATAAAGTGCACATCTCTCACGGAACATGCAAAAGCTTTCAGCAGATGCCGAAGTGCAGCGAACAGCCTTGCCATTTGAGAGAAAATATAGACCATTTGTCCTTCATAAACTATATCCCGGTCTGTGGTCTAATGCACTGTTACTTTGAAGCCTTGGATGATAAACAGGCACATTCTGAGTTTTTCATTCTGTTTCTTTAATTCCTCTCCACTTCTGATCTTTTTAAAGCTCCATTATCAAGGTTTTATACTAAAAGTAATCTGACTGCTGCCTTCGCTAGTGGATGCTTTTCTCCTCTTTTTCAGTTGCACTTTGCTACCTGTGATGTTCTGCTTCATTGTTCAGACTCCATAATAGCAAAGATGCTCTTATCATGAACCTAATGAAATCAGTGTCGCATACCCCATATTTGATCTGTACAGAGCATGAGGTTTTCATAATTAGCCATGTGTATGTGTTAGTGTGTTTTAATCTGTTTGCAGGTTGCCATCAAGATGAAGCCAAAGAGTTGCTAAAAGTTAAATCTGCTTTGGTTATTTAACAAATCATTGGTTGGTATTCAGCTCAATACCACATGAATTTGTCTTCCGCCATTGCAGAAAGGTGAGGAGAATCACTGTTGGGATGTGAGCCTATCCAAGAAGATAATACGGCTTTTGATCAATGAAACACTGCCAAGACATTAGCCTAAACCAAAATATCTGTACATTTTTGAGACCTCCTGTAGAGACTTGAAGAAGGCTAATTGTATTCACTTTTTTTGCTTTGCTTAGACATTTTACACATTTAGAGTAAGTAAAAAAGTTGGCACAAAAGACTATGTTGTGTTTTCGTTAACCGTAGTCAGGAAATTTTTCTTTCTCTTTGTTAATGTGTGGATAGTTCCACTTATTTCAGCCTACCAGTCTGTGTCCTTGTACGTTTTGTTATTTATTCATTTGACGGCAAACATTTTTTTTTCACGTTTTAGGCCACATCCACACAAAGCCAGAGCTTTCCCTATCCAACCTTTTTTCCCCCTCGTCTCAATAAAAATCTGCATACACATGAAACCACTGAAACCGACTCAAAAAAATGTAGTATACATGCCAGGCCAGTATTGGCGCTGTAATTCTGAAACAGAAATACACAAAAAAAATGGAGAAGAAGAAGTTGTGGCTAGAAGGGGTAAAGAAATCAAGGGGGTAATCTAGCGCTCGGAAAGCGTTCCACCCCTAGGGGCTGCCATTGCTAACCAAGCCATCACCTGCTGTTAGCATCCCATTGACTCCCATTCATTTTTGAGTCACTTTGACAGTGAATAACTTTACATCTGAGACGTTTAAAGACTCCATTTGTCCATTGTTTATTTCTAAAGAAACACGACAATGTATAAAAGGCTCCATTACCTTGTATCTTACACTATCGCCCCGCAGAAGCTGTTTTTGTAAAATTAGGCTAACGATTGCGTAATAACCAACGCGACTCTGTCGCAAAGTTGAGAAATTACCGTATAGACCTGAGGAGACGCTCGCAGGCAATCTTTTACTGTCTATGAGACAGTCGGGGGGACGTGGAGACATGTCCTGGAGACTAGTCTGATAAAGTCAAGGGGGAAGAATGGGGAGAAGCCCATAGTGAGCCAAAAGCAACGGGAGAAAATATTTAAACAACGTGATTCAGCTTTCGCTTTCCACATCTACTAGAAGACCTACAGCTGTCAGACAGGAGGCTCACGTCACATCTACGTCGTCAAGCTCAGTCTGAGCCTGCGCAGTTCGCTCAGCCATCAGGAAATGAGTGCCCCTAGGTTGACTTCATTATTTAGCCGTTGACGTCAATGGGGTCGCTGTGTCCATTTCTTTTACTGTCTATGAAAGAAATGGTAGGAAGTGAGGCTCGACTTTTATTATGCCAACGTCGCCGTTTTTGCTTATGTGGGATAACGCAGCGCTGTTGATCATATTAGATACATTAAAAATGGAAATTATGTAGGCCTACTGACGTTACTCTGTGCATTTGCTCCGCGGTGGCTATGAGACACTTATTGCACAATGCTGTATCAATATTAGCCATAGTAAAACATACTCACTGTAAATCAAGAAGCTATAACAATGATTCGTTTTCTGTCTATAAATGTATCCAAACAGTTGTTCCCTTGTCTAATAAAGCATATACTATATATTAAAGCATCTGGTGTTTCCATGGTTTCTACAAAATAACATGGAAATTGAGGGTAACACCGATATGATGTCATTGATAGGCGATGCATAGACACAAATGCATTTGTGTCCTGCAAAAGGCTTATTTCTTTGGATTTAAACATTTGGGATAATGTAAGTACACACGTCAACAAATATCTTGCATATTGTCCCGTGTGTTTTGTTTGTAGTTCTGTAAATAAAACTTATAAGCCTGCTGCTGCACTTAGATCCTATCCTTATACTTGTCATTTATTTTAGCCGGCTGTGACACATGCTGGGTTGCCAGGGGAACTTTGTTGTACATAAAGGATTTACTGAACAAGTAAATAGCATTAGTTTGAAAGCTATAAAGAAGTGGGACTTAGAAAAGCTATGCCGAAATCAAATGCCCTTGGAAAACACAACAACATCAACTCGCAATTACGTTGTACAATTCATCTTCATCTTCATCTCCTTGAGGCACCAGGATGAATAAACACTAATTATAACCTAAAATGAACACATTCAGAAAAGGAGCAAAGTCAGAAAAAAGGAAATTAATTCAATTATTGTGAAAGGAGTCTGCTGTGCTTTTTCTTGTTCGGTTGTAATTATTCCTTTCAGTATTTAATAGGAGAAAACTGAAAGAAGCTTTTTCTTAACCATGAACTTTGAATACATAAAACATCAAGTCAAAAAAGTTTGCCCTTGATGCAGTTGACAGATCTAGCTTTTTCTGCCACTGATGCAATGCCAAAAGATCTTTCTTCTAATAAGGTCATTCAGATTTTGTTTAAATTGATGTGCTTTAGCATATGTCAGCTAGCTTGCTATATACATTTTTTATTCACATTCTTTGCAGAACCATGATGCAACTCTAAACAACTGCAAATACTATGGCAGTTTACAGCATTGTATCTAGCATCAAGATGCTGGCAGTGGCGCCTCCAGAAATTTTTCATAGGGGTGGCCAGATGGGGCCACTTAAAATCCTGGGGTGGCACACCAAAACTAGAAACCATCATTTCAGAATTAAATTCTACCGGTGTAGTAAACCGGCCTATAGCACGTCACGACACATAATTCTGCGTCGTCTTTTACTAAAAAAATTTTTTTGACTTATTTACTTACCAGTAGTCTTCGTCTTCGTCTTCTAACGTTAACTTCTTTTGAAATTGTTGACTGACGGGCATGCGCTGACCTGCTGCTGTCTGAGCGCGCCAAGTTTATTAATAAGTCTATTAATTTATGAGGCTCTTCAGTTCAAATTATCCAGTACCAAAATAATAATACTCTTTATTTTCCAAGTTCATAAATGATTTTCAAAACGGATTTGGAAAAAAAAAACATACACACAAAATGACTTATTTTCAATATAATATATATATATATAAAAGTCTTGGGCATGTCAAAGATTAGTAACAACTTTAGCTTTGATGCATTGTTAGTTTTTGTGCAGCATCAGATTTTTCTCCCTCTTTTACTGTTCATGGCTGTTTCTGCCCCATTGACTTCCATTATAGCCACATTTTTTGATTGGAAAGCCGTGACACCATATAATCATGCATTCTTGATTGTTGGTGGTTTTCCCTGTTGGGAAGAGGTAAAATGTGTAATTTTTACAGTTGATAACCAGGTGGCACAATTAACCCTTTACATAGGCCTGTGCTGAAGAAAAAAAGAAGAAGCTTAGTGTCTGGCATTTGTATAGAGTACAATAACTGCATATAAATGAGGGATTAAAAAAATCTAAATCTGATGCTGCACACAAACTAACAATGCATCAGAGCCAGTGTTGGTACTAATCTTTGACATGTCCAAGACTGTGATAAAAGGTCAAAAATATCCAGTCCACAATCACTTTTTGTATTGAAAATAAGTTATTTTGTGTGTATGTTTTTTTTCCCCAAATCAGTTTTGAAAATAATTTATGAACTTGGCAATTAAAGAGTGATAAGAGTGACAATGAAACAATGACAGCAGCTCAACAATAAACATGGCATCAATGCAACAGTATGTAAACTTGCAACAGAACACATTTTAAATTATTTTACTTTTGATTATTTTATTTATTTCTGAAGAACTCTTTAGAAGCCTGTATTGGTGTACTTTAAAGGGATAGTTCACCCAAAAATGAAATTTCTGTCATCATTTACTCTCCCTCATGATGTTCCAAACCTGTATGAGTTTCTTCGTTCTGTTGAACATAAAAGAATATATTTTGAAGAATGTTTGTAACCAAATGTTATGAATGTGTCTTCCTATGTATTCTACATAAAGAAATGCATACAGGTTTGGAACAACTTGAGGGTGAGGAAATTATGACAGATTTTTCATTTTTGGGTGCACTGTCTCTTTAAGCAGTCATTCTGAACCAGTAACCACTTGTCACGTTATAACTAAAGAAACCTGAGGTGAAGACTCATGTGCGCAAGAATTATAATTTATTATGACAAAATAAAACATAAACACAAAACAAAACCCACAAGGGGGAAAACCATAAACTAGAAAATACATAAACTGAAGACATACCAACACAGGGAACCGGGAGACGAAGACAAGACATACAACGATCCGACCAAGACTGACAAACACAAGGAGCTTATAAAGGGAAGAAATCAAAAGGGAATCAGGGAACACAGGTGGGGACAATAACACTAATCAGAAAACAAGGGGGAGGGATCTGACAATTACACGAGCACATGCTCAACATAACAAAACCCACATGTGCACACAAAACAGGACAGGCATGTGACATTACCCCCTCCTTAAGGAGCGGCTACCAGACGCTCCACTAGGGACAGGGATGGGAGAAACAGACCAGGGCGGGACGGGAGGGGCTGACCAGGGCGGGACGGGAGGGGCTGACCAGGGCGGGACGGGAGGGGCTGACCAGGGCGGGACGGGAGGGACTGACCAGGGGGGCACGGGAGGGACTGACCAGGAGGGCACGGGAGGGACAGACCAGGAGGGCACGGGAGGGACAGACCAGGAGGGCACGGGAGGGACAGGGGAAACAGACAAGGAAGGAACAGACAAGGGAGGGGCAAACAAGGGAGGGACAAACAAGGGAGGGACAAGGAAAACAAAAAGTTCAGGAGGCCATGGTGGCCCACAAAGTTCAAATGGCCAGGGCGGCCCACCGAGTTCGGGAGGCCCACCGAGTCCAGGTGGCCGGAGCGGCCCGCAGAGTTCAGGCAGCCAGGGCGGCGCGGTGAGAGCAGGACTCCTGGGTGGCGCGGTTAGTGCAGGGCGCCAGGGAGGCGCGGTGAGAGCAGGAAGCTTCAGTGGCGCAGGCAGAGCAGAGCGCCTCAGGGGCGCACGGAGAGCAGGGCGCCTCAGCGGCGCACGGAGAGCAGGGCGCCTCAGCGGCGCACGGAGAGCAGGGCGCCTCAGCGGCGCACGGAGAGCAGGGCGCCTCAGCGGCGCACGGAGAGCAGGGCGCCTCAGCGGCGCACGGAGAGCAGGGCGCCTCAGCGGCGCACGGAGAGCAGGGCGCCTCAGCGGCGCACGGAGAGCAGGGCGCCTCAGCGGCGCACGGAGAGCAGGGCGCCTCAGCGGCGCACGGAGAGCAGGGCGCCTCAGCGGCGCACGGAGAGCAGGGCGCCTCAGCGGCGCACGGAGAGCAGGGCGCCTCAGCGGCGCACGGAGAGCAGGGCGCCTCAGCGGCGCACGGAGAGCAGGTAGCCTCAGCGGCGCACGGAGAGCAGGTAGCCTCAGCGGCGCACGGAGAGCAGGTAGCCTCAGCGGCGCACGGAGAGCAGGTAGCCTCAGCGGCGCACGGAGAGCAGGTAGCCTCAGCGGCGCACGGAGAGCAGGACGCCTCAGCGGCGCACGGAGAGCAGGACGCCTCAGCGGCGCACGGAGAGCAGGACGCCTCAGCGGCGCGGGCCGAGCAGGACGCCTCAACACCGCAGGCAGGGCTGGACGCCTGGGAGGCGCGGTGAGAGCAAGGCGCCTGGGAGGTGTGATGAGAGCAGGGCGCCTGGGAGGCGCGGTGAGAGCCGGACGCCTGGGAGGCGCAGGGAGAGCAGGGCGCCTGGGAGGCGCGGTGAGAGCAGGGCGCCTGGGAGGCGCGGTGAGAGCAGGACGCCTGGGAGGCGCGGTGAGAGCAGGACGCCTGGGAGGCGCGGTGAGAGCAGGACGCCTGGGAGGCGCGGTGAGAGCAGGACGCCTGGGAGGCGCGGTGAGAGCAGGGTACCTGGGAGGCCTCTCCTGCCCAGCAGCGTGCACCGGAACAGAGTCCACCGGCACAGGGACCACCGGAACACGATCCACCGGCACAGGGACCACCGGAACATGATCCACTGGCACTGGGACCACCGGGATACGATCCGCCGGCATTGGGACCACCGGAATACGATCCACCGGCATCGGGACCACCGGAACATGATCCACTGGCACTGGGACCACCGGAACATGATCCACTGGCACTGGGACCACCGGAATATGATCCGCCAGCATAGGGACCACCGGAACGCAATCCGCTGGCATAGGGACCACCGGAACACGATCCACCGGCATCGGGACCACCGGAACACGATCCACTGGCACTGGGACCACCGGGATACGATCCACCGGCATTGGGACCACCAGAAAACGATCCACCGGCATCGGGACAACCGGAACACGATCCACCGGTACTGGGACCACCGGCACACAACCCACCGGCACAGACACCTCCGGAACAGGGACGAAGAGAGCCTTCCTTCTCCTCCTCCGTTTAGAGACTACCGGGACCTGGTCCAGCTGAACTAATTCCACCGGAACAGAGTCCACCGGAACAGTCCTCCTCTCCCTGGCCTCTCGTTCCTGCAGGCGAGCGAGGCCCTCGACCATTAACTCAAAGGAGACGTTCTCGTACGCGCTCCTAAGCACCCAGTCCATGGGCTCATCAAGCGCATAAAAGAACAAGTCCTTTAAAGGTCCTTCATTCAATTTCACTCCCTCAGCCGCTCTCAGGAACTCTCCCGCAAACTTCCTTAAATCCGCCCCTTGTTGGCGAAGGGACGCTAGAGACTGGAATCTTAGAATGCGCTCGTAATACGGACACGAGACTGGTGGGTGACGTGCATTCTTGCGCTGAGTCTTTGACATGGTCGGATCGTTCTGTCACGTTATAACTAAAGAAAACTGAGGTGAAGACTCATGTGCGCAAGAATTATAATTTATTATGACAAAATAAAACATAAACACAAAACAAAACCCACAAGGGGGAAAACCATAAACTAGAAAATACATAAACTGAAGACATACCAACACAGGGAACCGGGAGACGAAGACAAGACATACAACGATCCGACCAAGACTGACAAACACAAGGAGCTTATAAAGGGAAGAAATCAAAAGGGAATCAGGGAACACAGGTGGGGACAATAACACTAATCAGAAAACAAGGGGGAGGGATCTGACAATTACACGAGCACATGCTCAACATAACAAAACCCACATGTGCACACAAAACAGGACAGGCATGTGACACCACTTCACTGACAATTCTGAAATTCAAAAATGTTTAATCCTCTTTATTAATTTACTTTTATGACTATATTATTGTGTAATTATTTGTCCCATTTTAATCTAAATATTTTTTAAATATCAAACTGCTAAATGATAAATTGATAACATTAATAGGCTATAATCTATTAATTAACCGTTCTAATGTCTAGAAAAGTAAGTCTGCCAAGCTCTGATAATGTATGCAATATAATATTATATTATCCATTAAAAAAACAATAGGCCTACCTTTAGTTCACGGATGTGTCTGTCATCGCATGCTTTAAGTCAGACAGTCTGAGACACTGATGCTTCTCTGCAAAGGGTGCAGTTTGTCTTAGGTTCATCTTAAGTTACTGGACAGCCCTATGGAAATCCTCTTGCGTTCAAACTGTGGACGCGAGCTCGACGTGTTTTTAAAAAAACGCGCAAGTTTCCAGCGCATGTTCTCGAGACTCCGTCGCTATGGCAGCAAAGCGCCGCCAAAACGCAATCTTGTGCATCGCGTCCCGTATTGGTCGCGTCCCGTATCTAAAACATACAATTCCTTAATCTATTTCCTTAGCCTTTGATATAGCTCACCTATAGGGATATATGTCATAGTTCTGTGAAATTGTCCAGTGTAATTTATTTGCACAATGAACTTTTTATATTTTCTGAATATAAGTGTTAGAAGTGGAAAATAAACTGGGTTCACTGTATCACTCATACAGTTACTTGTCTCCACCTACTGGCAATGACCGGACCAGAACTAATCGTTCTTTTGTGTGTCGTGTTTGTAGACTAAATTCAGAGTAGGCTAGTGTAATATCATCCTAGTGTAGTATTCTTTGTGCCATATTAATATTTTACAGAAATAGTGGTTGTTATTGTTCCTAGTACAGCAATAATTATTCACTCAACCGATTTGTTCAAACATCTCAGATTTGTTTGAGAACGAAACACGTGGCAGTGAGTCACCCGATTCATTCAGTCATTCATTCAGCCGATTAATTCGCTCTGATTCACTGATGAACTGAACCTTGCTTGTATTGCTTTGAGTTGGAAATGATGATACTGTTGTAGCTTCGTTTGGAATTGTTTGTCTTTGGAGTCAACACAGACAGAGAAACGGACAATATAGAGTCAAAGTAAGTTATTAAATATGAACTTATTGTATATCTTGTATAAAAGCAAAATCACTCTTGCACGCTAGTTTTGATTGGTATCAGTGCAGTGTAAAGCGGGCCTTCATCTGCGCACAGTGCATTGTGCTCACTAAAAAAGGGGAACCAAGCAGCCAATTATTGAAAAAATGATTTTACTGCCAGTAAACAGTTATTTCAGTGCAAGCTCAAACTGTTCATGTCTTGCCTTTCTACCTAGTGTAACAACTGTTTATTTTGGTGGTTTGAGTCACTCACTTACGGCTACCTTGTCAGATGATATAGGACAGCTTATATATTTTCACAAGTGAGAACTTTGGCTCTATTAATTTTATTTGATGCTTAATTTTTATTTTGAGAAGAATTATTAGTCTGGTTTTGTGGGGTTTAGCTGGGAATTATTGTCAGTAATGAGTTAACAAATCAGAAAAAAACCCTGCTTGCACTGTTCAGTAACATCGAGAGAGAGAGAGAAATTTGACGTCTCGCCCTTTAAATAATTGCCAGGGTCACTGCATTAAAAAAGGTGTATCCTGGACCCGTATACTCCTGTATACACTGCTGAAATTCGGAAGAATCCGGGAGTATACTGGCCGGATAGGTCAAATTCCATGGATCGGTATATATCCGTATACATCCGGAATGATACCAAATCGGATGTATGTTGTGGCCGTATACTTCCATGCTACAGCCATTTGTTGCCATGGCAAGTAATCCCATCAGGTTTTTTCAGGAGACATTTTCACACCTCTGAGCAGCTTTGCCTCCCATCCCCTATTGGCCTTTCAACTCAAACTGGATTGGTTGTTCTTTTAAAACCACTCCCAAAACCCAAACTGCTATTGGAGGACAGGGCACATTGAAAACCCAGTAAAGTGATTTTATTGGTTACTTTTAAAACTTAGCCCACCCAAGGCCTTATAGCTTAGTGATTTGATTGGTTATAGGTCAGCTATGCAGATACTGCTCATACACCATAAACCCCACCCCCCTCTCCCCCCAAAGGAAAAATACACGCAAAAAACAATTTAGGAAAATATGGAATATTTATTAAGGTACATAAAACATTACCAAGAGCATTTTAAACAAGCAAAAGAATAGAATGGAGAAACAAAAACAAGTGAACAAAATGTATTTAAAAGGGATGAAAATGTAAAGAACAAAAAAATACAAAAATAAAGGCATTTAAAAGGAACAAATAAACAATATAAATATAACTATATAAAATAAACATAAGTTAAAATGAAAGGGTAAAAAAGGCATGAAAAATAAAAGTAACGCAACATATTTAAAAGTTGGCAATATAAAGAAATAAATACAGTGTATCTAAAATGTAACATAAAATGAGACGATGCAAAAATGTAAACATTATAAAATTAGAACCAGAATGTTAAAAAAAGGTTATATAATATACATAAATGTTCTAAGTAAACAATAAAAATAAGTGGAAAAAAAACTCCCAAAGAGCATTGTAAACATATTATAAAATGAATGGGGAAAAAAAGTGAGCAAATTCTATTTAAAGGACGGCGATGTAAAGGAATAAAAGAAAAAAATGCATATAATATATGTTCTAAGTAAACAATATATATAAGTGGAAACATTTCCAAAGAGCATTGTAAAAATACATTATAATGATGCACTGATGATGTGACGTGTAGCATGGGTCAGCCTCTAGTCTGGTTCGTAGCACTTGGCAGAGCGCAGACAACCGTGGTTCTGTTTGGTGGAGACCTCACCATCCACACTGGCCTTCCATCAACAGCATCATCTTTATCAGACATCTGCTCTATTGTTGCAGTCTCTCACAGGTCTCTTTCTGTGTTAGCTTGTACAACCCTGGACCTGGTCTCCAGCAACTGCAAAACATGACAGTAATTTAACCACTAAAACACAGACTGTGTTTACATGTGGAACAATAATGCAACTATGTATTCTAAGAGTAAGGTCTTAATCGCAGGAAGGTGCTCACATGACAAGCAGAACTCTTCACTCCAGTTTACATGCAATTTGCATTATTCACTAATGAGTATGGTTATGTCACACTCAGATTTGATCAAAGTATTGGGTTTGCATGAGGTAAAGTTTAATAACAATATTGACAAAATCATATCTCCTAAAGAGAAAATAAATGCTTAGCAAGTTTCTTAACTTACCCTTCACTTTCTTTGACGGTTCTTTGCCATGTTGTTCATAGTGTGTCTTTTTTTGGGCCTTTTCAGGCTGAGCCACAGAATACTTCCTCCGTGGTGTCTCAATATGTCTTGCAACCTGCTAAATAAATCATGAATAATTGTAATACCAATAAAAGTAAGCAAAACAAAGCACACATGGTAAATATTAATATAAAATTACTTTAAAAAAGTAATACAATCTTTAAGATTACCTTTTACACATTCAGGGTCAGCATCTGTAAAAGTTGTCCTTAATTCTTCAAAGGAAAATGGTCAAAGCGAGGTTGTGTGATGACTATTCTGGGGGGAAAGTTGCAGTTATAATTAATGAAATTCAGTTTTGGCATTTCAAATCCATATGACGTTAGAAGTAGGTTAACCTAACATTTACAGTAGACAATAAGCAGTCTTACCCAGTTTGTGGATCGTATTTGTGCGGGCTGTTCTCTGAATTGTGGAGGCACCTTACAGATTCCTGTAAAGTTTGAAATTAAAATGCGTTTAAACGGATTCACAATCTGCAAGAACCACAATATTTTCAAGTTTGAATAAGATGGCCATCTAAGTAACCGCTGGAGACAAAACACATAACGCTATAAGGCTAACGTTAATTGTAAGCCAACTTTGGTGTACAGGCAAATTATATAACAATAACTGAACTTACCTCACGTTAAGTGCCCTTTTAAATCTTTTCTCAGTGTTGTTAGGCTCTTCCTGAAAGTTGGTCCGTGCTGCTCATACTTTTGCTCGAGAGAATAACGTTAAAGACGCTGGAGAGCCTCTTGGAGAAGATCAGCCTGTTCATGCTGTGCAGATATTAAAGTAGTAAGCTGACGAGATATAGCATTCTGGCCGGAGATCAGCTGCTTCATCAAGGCATTCACAGTAACTGGGCTTGAGCTTGAGGCTGCTTGTCCTCCTTTGTTCAGTGGAGTAGAAAAACTAAGGTTCCTTTTACTCTCCATATTAAATCTGTCGAAAATGATCGATTCCAAATCTCAACCAAACACCACAAAAAAAACAACAATCCGTTCTCTGTACTTCCGGAAACAATGCGGAGGTTTCAACTTTCGCGCGCATGAAACAATACACTACTATTGGGTGCGCCTCCGTCCCCACCTGTATTGTGAGTGGTTGATTTCAAACCTCAAACCGCCCCCTCTTTGGCGCGTGTTGTTTTCTTGCTAATCCCCACTCAAACCACGCCCTCGGTATGACGCGTCGCAGGTGTATCTTTAATTTGGTGCAAAAATATAATGCTGGACATAATTATCGATCAACATGGAAGGACAACCACCTGTTGATAATAATACAAGAAAGAGAGCTCGGCGGTTTTGCGACCACTGCAACGAGAATGTTTCACATGCATATTTTTATCTTCACAAAAAAAAGTTTTTTTTTCACAATGGAGCGATTACAGCTGAGACAAATCACAACACAGAGCTGGAAGTAAGTGCATGTGATGAACTTCATCCAGACGAAATGAGACCTGTGGACTGGGAAGATGCTGGTATTCATTTGGGTAAGTTACTGAACATTTTTTTTAATGTAAAATCAAATGACAAGTAAAATAAGATGGTGATCATCAGCATTTGTTTTATATATTTACTGATGTCGTGCAACATTACACTGATGTTCATGATCTGCTTTGGTTAGAGTTGACACACAATAGTGATTTGCTTGTTTTCAGAATGTAGTAAGTTTGTGTTTTTTCCAGTATAGGCATAAGTCTTGTTAATACATTGTAACTTTTATTTATTACAAATTTGGTCATAGCTGTATTTGCTGAACATTTAAATCATGATGGGCCATTCATAACAATAACTAAAGTTATTTGGATAAACTATTACGAATGGCCCATTAACATTTCTATGGCCCATCATGACCTGTACACATGATGTACTGTAAAGTGCATGATATGTGATTCTAAGGGATTTTAGTAAAACGCTGCTAGCTTTAAGATAATGCTAGACAAATGCACAGCTCCAGCCATTAACCAATTGGTGTTGTGATGTTTCACTGTTTAAACTAAATCTTTGTATTTAGTAGGGCTGGGCGATATGACGAAATATATCGTCTGGACGATAGAAAATGTCTATCGTTTTATATAAGGCTCTATCGCTTACGCCACGATAAGGCGTTTATGGCAGAATTTTACGTCAAGATGCACCTCACGCCATGGCATGCCCATGCAATACATAAACGCGCTCCCTCTGTCTCTCTCTCGCTCTCTCACTCACACACACACACGCGCTGCAGCCTCCCTTCCACTCACATCACTTTTTTAAAATCCCCCACAGCGCGAAACACGAGTCCCGCAAACGCGCCGCAGAGGAGCTTGTTTGTAATCAGAGGACAAATGGCTCCTTAGTTTCGAAATGGTTTGGGTACAAGGTGATCGCGTTGAAAATAAAGGCGTTTGTCCAGCCTTAGAAGCTCATTTGAATCATTGCCGCGGCTCATTTAAGAAAATGACAGCTCCGAAGAGACGCCGCTTTAGTTTGAGGTAACGTTACTGCTAACAATAATAAAGAAAGACGATCAACACCTTATGTGTAATATATTTCCAAATGTAAGCCCATCTTAAGCGAAATGCACGCTTCATCCTGTCGTCTGCCCTGGCTCTAACCTCAAGTGTTTACTTTTTGCAAACCTTGTGAGCGCGCAAACCCAAACGCTGTGACCTCGCGCCAAATGTTTTTATTGGTTTATTAAGTACAAACAGGCGAGTTATGAAAAATTGAGTGCGGGGGATATGTTCAATCACACAAAAAGATTTTGGAATGAGACGGCCAACTGTAGTAGCGTTTAGTCCACTGTCTATAATAGCCTAATTTAGAGATCACTTTTTTATTTATTTTAACATACAACTTTGATCGGTTAACGTTGATACGGTCAGCCATCGGTCAAACGTTCATCGGTTAACATCCCTAGGCAGGTGTTAACTTTACTAAGAGTCTTGCTTTAAAAAAAGGTTCTAAATAAAATAAAAATGTAGTCCATACTACCTTTATTTGTTTTGTATATCATTTCAAACTGCATTTCCACATTGCAATTTTGTATAGACTATTCATAAACTGAATTAATAGAAAGGTTGCTATATCGTTATGTATATCGTTATCGGGATATCAAATGAGCTATATCGGGATATGAAATTTTGGCCATATCGCCCAGCCCTAGTATTTAGCTTGTGTATGTAAATTTGTGTGTCGCTAAAATCGTTGTATTGTTCTTTAATTGTTACAGAGGACATTGGAGACCAAGAGCAAGTTTATTTCTGCATATTTGAAGAAACCAAGCATTTACATGAGAACCAAGATTTGGCAGATCTTCTTGATTTATCCATCACTGAAGGCAAGGCTCCTTACATTTAAATTGATGCACACAGACACATGTGTATTGTTACACTTCTATTAATTTTTTCTAAAAAAAAAAAACCTCTAACAAATGTCTTTTTTTTTTTTTTGAAGAAGAAGAAGAAGAAGAAGAAGAAGAACGCAATGAGCTGCTCAGGCTTTCCTTGGAGCTCAGTGAAACGTCTTCAGATGATGACCGTGACCATGAAGAGCAACATGTCTTTACAGATGGTCAGCACTGAACATTTGGATTTTAAAGATGACAAACCTGAAGAAGATAATGACAATAGAGACAGCTCTGCTTTATTACTTGTAAAGTTATTAGCAATAATGCTTTTAACCTGGCAAGCATTGTTCAACATTTCAGACAATGCCATCACTGCACTGCTGCTATGCCTCAGACAAATGATGGCTCATTGGAAATATTCTCAGTGTTGATTGGTGTCTCCTGGGTTTGCCACTGTGGCCTTTGGTTTACTCAGTTGGGGACACACAAACTATAACACTAAATTTATGATCTAAGTTATTCAACTAAATATACAAATAAAATGAATTAATTAGGTCTTATTTAATTCTATAAACTATAATATTGATCTGCCAACATTGTTGACCCTACAGCCAACTAAAATTTTGTTGCAATACTGTCTCGTTTGACACTGTGAAGTTACTTTGAAACAATCGTCTTTGTAAAAGCGCTATATAAATAAAGTTGATTGATTGATGCAATTTGCTGGTATGATTCCCAAGACTTTATATTAACTAAGAAAATACACCAGTACGACAACTTCACTGAATATGCTGTCTGTCCAAAAAGATGATAAGCTTCAATGGCAAGGAATATCTGTACCCCAAACTAACCTATTGTTACAAGAAAGTAACTCTGTCCTTAGAGACCTTGGTAAAAAAGACCTGGGTTTTTTAAAAAGAGAGGCATGGAGAGAAATACAAATTCTTGGACGGACCAGTCCTCGACCCAAATGCAGAGCTGCGTGCTGGAGTCATTAAGAGATTTCTTATAATCAGTGTTAAAAACTAACATGCGTACTATATGCCATGTTGTTGCAAAGGTTTCGTGGTTGCACCCTCATCCAGACAGATGTTTCTTTGGGAACCCTGTATATATGGCACACAGACTGATTGTGCAGCAGCGTTCCTACCTGTGGAACGTATTGCAGGGAGATGTGTACTAAGTACATACATTGTGCAGTTAAGTCAGACAAAAGAAAAGGTATCAGCCATAATTCCCATTTGCACAATGTTTGAGATTTAGCCCCATGCGATTTCCAACGACCTTCTTTTTATTCCTTTAATTTTATTTTGAGCATATCTGGGGGTTTTGTGTTTTTAAAGCCATGTTTTCATTATTTCACATTAATGTACATTCCTTTTTATTAAATGTTATTGTTATTAACTGCATTTTGTAAAACTTCACAATAAATGTGTGTTATTCTAAAATGGTTGGTTTAATTTTCCTTTATTTGTTCCATTCAATTCCTTAATTTAAATACTCTGTTTTTGTGACTATATGTTCGGGGTGTTTATTTTGTAGTGTTTTTATAAAAACTTTGATTAAGAGTCATAATTGTCAATCCTGAAGTCCTCCCCTGCCACCCCTCCCTCTGAGAACAGCCAACACCTTAGTGTCATTAACATATGAAAGGCCTTCTTCACACCTAACAGTCACCAGTCCTAGCACCCAGCAGTGTTTCAGCTGTATATTTCCGTGAAATTTCACTGATGCCTGTATATGTCCGCATATGTGAGGTTTCCGGGTGTATCTTGAAATATACTGTTCCGTGTTACTCTGATCCGCTTTTTCCCACATACGTCCGGTAAACCTCAAATTACACAGGAGTTTACCATGCCCGGATAATGCCGTATTCCAGGGTTTTCATGCAGTGGGTGTATGAATCATTTATTAAATAATACATTTTTAATGAATGCGTTGTCTACTCTTTGGCATGTAAGGGTTAGAAGAGGAACAATTGAGGAATCTCAAGAGCCTTTAAAGTTTATACTGTGTCCTGTTTTAATTACTGCGACCAATATGCTAATTGTCATGAATAAAGCATTTGCATAAGCTGTGGACAGCCCAGCTTAATGACAATAAAGTCTCCAGAGGACAATTTACTTGGACAGTTTGCTAGTTGTCATACCTTCATAGGGGAATCAGGACCAAACAAATGACAGAATGGACGGTTTAAAAATATATCCCACAGGACAGTGGCTGAGGCACGATCTTATATAAAATACAGAAGATTTATTACTTTAATGATGTTCTGTTTTTTTTTTAGCTCTCAGAAACAAGCTTTCAGTTATTTTAGCTACATTTGTATTATAATAGGGTGTCTGTTCATATCCTTTCCCCCTAATAAATATATTACTTTAAAATGTTATCTGTTTATTAGCAGTTGAACAGACACTTGCAAACACAAAAATCTATCTTAAAGCCACATACGACCAACATACGACCAACTGTAATGGAGATTTGGGGTATTTCATTGAAACATCTAATATAATAAGGGTCAAGGTGTGCTTCCTGACTTACTCGTATCTCAGGAAATAAGAAGTTGCAAGACTATAGTGGTTGTCTGTGAAAAGAGATGTGATTAAACGCAGCATTAGATGTCTTAATTGAGGTCAGAGAACTCCTCACTGAATAGTAAAATGACACATACTGCATCTTATTGGATTATTATAAATTTGCTTGTTCTGTGAAAGGGTCTGACTAAAAATAATAGTTTATGCTTAATAATGAAATGTTACCTGCATGGGTGATGTGAGCTGTAGGATTAAAAAATACAATCACTTCCATTGGTCTTCACATAGTTTGATGGAAATACTTTTTTCTGACCTGCAGAATTTCATTAAAACCAGATCTATTTTTAGCAGAATATGAATATGTTTGTTTCATCAGAATCAGTTATAGAGAGACATTTCCAGATATTGTAATTTATTTTTGTTGAAAGTTTTATTGACCATTTATACAAGAGATTCAAGTGTCGGTCAAATCCCGTTCACCTCTGATCCTCAATTTGTTGCTGAAAATAACCTGCAATTTTAGCTCATTCAGTGTGACAATAAATCTAATTCAATACAAACCAATCTGTTATGCCCTGACAGTAATTTGTTGTTGGTAGCCAAACTGAATGGTCAGGTCTGGTCATGTTCTCTGATGTCTTTTATAAATTAAACAATACAAATAGACCTTATTCACAGCGGCGGCATAATTTTTAACAGGAATGAAAGTGAGGCTAAATGAGCGGGATAGACATACACTATATTGCCAAAAGTATGGGATACCCCTCCAAATCATGGAATTCAGGTGTTCCATTCACTTCCATGGCCAAATGTGTATACAATCAACCACCTAGGCACACAGACTGCTTCAAACATTTGTGAAAGAAGGGGTCGCTCTCAGGAGCTCAGTGAATTCAAACATGGTATCGTGATAGGTTGCCACCTGTGCAATAAATCCATTCGTGAAATTTCCTCCTCACTACTAAATATTCCATGGTCAATTGTTAGTGGTATTATAACAAAGTGGAAGCAATTGGGAACAATGGCAACTCGGCTACGTAGTGTTAGGCCCTGTAAAATCAATGTGAGGCGCACAATGTGCTGAAGTCGCCAACTTTCTGCACCGGCAATAGCTACAGACCTCAACTTTCTGTGGTCTTCAGATTAGCTCAAAAACAGTGCATAGAGAGCTTTATGGAAAATGTTTCCATGGCTGAGCAGCTGCATCCTGGCCTTACTTCACCAAGTGAAATGCAAAGCGTCAGGTGCAGTGGTGTAAAGCACGCAGCCACTGCATGTGGATACGTGTTCTCTGGAGTGATGAATCATACTTCTCTGTCTGGACGAGTTTGGGTTTGGCGGTTTCCAGGAGAATGATGCTTGCCTGACTGCATTAAGCCAAGTGTAAAGTTTGGTGGAGGGGGAGTATGGTCAGTGTGGGGTTGGGGTTGGGCTTGGCCCCTTAGTTTAGTAAAAGGAACTCTTAATACTTCAGCATACAAAGACATTTTGAACAATTTTATGCTCCCAACTTTGTGGGAACAGTTTGGGATTTCCTGTTCCAACATGACTGCACAACAGTGCATAAAGCAAGGTCCATAAAGACATGGATAAGCGAGTTTGGTGTGGAGGAACTTGACTGGTCTGCACAGAGTCCTGCATGCAACCCGATAGAACACGTTTGGGATGAATTAGGGCGAAGACTGTGAGTCAGGACTTCTCATCCAACATCAGTGTCTGACTAAAAAATGATCAAAAGAATGATCAAAAATTTCTAAAACACACTCCTAAACTGTGTGGAAAGCCTTCCCAGAAGAGTTGAAGCAGATAGATGCAGAGGGTGGGCCAACTCTATATTAAACCCTATAGATTATGAATGAGAATGTCATTAAGGTCATCTGCATGTAAAGCCAGGCATCCTACAAATTTTAGCAATATAGTGTACATCTCTTTAGTGTATACATCTCTCTTTTTTTCTGCAGAGATGTCCTTGAAAACACAGTATGTCTCTCCTTTATAGCCTCACTTTCATTTCGCTGTCATGGCACTGCTCTGAATAAGGTCTATAGATACTGCATGACCTCCAATGAGTGGATTTATTGAAGATGCTTGTTGGAAATATCAACTCTGATATGCTCTAAACATGTTTAGGACTTTTCATCAGTAAAACTGCAGGTGCCCCCCTCCTCCCCACTCTAGAGCCTTGCCCCCCCCCCCCCCCCCCCCATCTTCCCCTCCCTAACTTTGATGATCCAAAAACTGTACTTGTAAAAACAACCCGCCAGTATGTCCAATACATTTACCAAAAGCAAACAATTTAATTTTTTATTTTAAATGTATTAAAATTAAAATACATAAAATACCCCTCCCCCGCCCCTCAAATACTTAGCTTCTTCCCTGTTTCAAATGTGTAGAGTGGCGTTTGCTCAGTCTGCCCCAGAGCCCCTGAAGGTGAAGTGAGTTTCCCCAGGTGTAGTTTAAACACACGTTTAACTTAAAATTACATTTGTATTGAATGTATTGTATGCTAAAGACGATTAGCATCAGCAAACAGCGAGTCTATTACGTTAGCCAAAATCAGTGGTTGTGCTTCGTAAGAGCACTCTTCCCTTTGATTATTTTGATTTTAGTAAAGACAAGAACAGCTCAATAAAAAAATATTAAAATATTGTATCCATAACTGCCAACTCTCACGCATTCACCGTGAGACACGCAATTGACACTTTTCACGCTCTCACGCCAAACGTATATTCTCACGCACAGAAAAATTGTGAAGCAAAGAGGACACGGAGACCGACAACAGAGACAGAGGTTACTTATATAAAAAAATCCCAGCTCACAGATTCTGTCACTTTTATTACGAAATTCAAACAATAAATGCTGTTTTGGCGCTTGTAAATGCTGCAGACCTCTAACTGCACGTGGACCGATCATCTCTAGGCTACTAGCTAGCCTAAATAAATACGAATGAACAATATTGAAAGAAACAGTAGCTACAACTTACTTAAATGTAGCTATAGAGTATTTTGCTAAATATGTGTAGTGAACCATAATACATATTTATTATATTTTTATTTATATCATTAAATAAATTTTTTATTGTAATAAAAAACACATTATATGTAATTTGAGTTATTTTGAACCTTAAATAACACTGCTAGCTGGGAAAGGTAATCAGTGTTATTCACTTCGTGATCATCATAATGTTATGCCTGATTGGTGTATTTGCACAAAGACAGAGGGGACAGTAGCCGTGTTTCCATTACAGATTTGCGCAAAACATTTTTGGTACTTTCTAAATGTCGATAAAACCTTGTAAAATTACACTGTTTCCATTTAACCAATGTTATAAGAATTAAACATAATTTTTTCCTTTCATGATAAGTCATTCCAAAAATCATGGCAACAGATGTTGGTAGGTTTACACATATCCTAGCCACTGCACTAGCCATTATTTTTAATTGAAAGGGAGCGGTCACGTATACGTATAAGATGTTTCTCCCTCCTATCTGCTTCAAGGTTCTGACAAATTGTGGCATTATTTAGCATCCAGTTTTCCCATAAATTATTTTGTCTTTTAATAAAGAACTCTTTTATCTTCTGTCCAAACATATCGTGTCATCTTTAAAGAATGATCAACTTTTACTTGCACCAGGTGACCTGTAAATATAAAAAAATGTTTCCATTGCCGTTTTGGAAAATATTACTTTTGTGAATTGGCTGAAAAACCACCTCAGGTGAGCATAAAACCTTTTTTTGCGATATATGGGAGTTTTTGCGAAAATGGCATGCTTCCAATTGGGATATTTTCAATTCAAATTTTTAATCTGGCCAATTTTAAGGGCAATGAGAATGCTGGTAGTGATTTAAGTGTTGTCCTTTAAATAGCTATGCTTTTAGGACTGTGTACTGTTAGAGTGAAGTTTTCCTGAGAGGGTCATAATGGTGAGAGAGCCATTGTTGTGTCTTCTATTAGTAGAGATGAGAGAAAGAGATCTCAGTGCATTTGTGCTGTGAAGACGTGAATCGTTTTTTACTCATCAGGATTTCGTCCGGCAAATAATATTTCTAGTGGCTGACAATGTGGCCACAGCAGTCGACCTGAAATCACATACCAACATGAAATGGATGCTGAAATATATACACAAAATTAAAGGTGATAAATAATGATGATACTTTTCACATCTTAGCTGTACTAAGAATCAAATAACATTAGAGCTTCCCTCTTGTGGTTATGCACAGATATGCAGCTAAAGAGTATACCAGAAAACTTTTACATCTGTACAATTTTATCGAAAAGTTGCTGCCATGATGACATGTTTCTTAAGGCAACAAGGCCTGGGCTGCATTCCCCAAAAGCGCTTAATTGTAGAACAATTGCCACAAATAGTCTCTACGATTTTGATACAAGGCTTTTAATAAACGCATCTTAGGTCTTTAACCACTAAGCCACACCATCCCATAATGCTCTGTGGGTAGAAACACTCAAAGCTGCATTAGATCTGCAACGTTTCTGAGTCTCAGTTTGAGTAATCCCCCAAAAGTCTGGTTAGATTACCAGTTCACCACACTTAAACTCCATTTGAAATAAAGTCAAGTTATTCTTTATTTTCATTTCAAAGTTTATATAGAGCATCAGTTTTTCAGTACTGACAACCAGAGATTATATTCAATTCAAAATTATTTGTATTATGCTTTTCACAATACACACTGATAAAAACAACTTGTAAGATTTACTTGATAAAATCTTTGTAACAATTTGCACTCAGTTTTTCTAAGTAAAATTTACTGCTGCGATATCAAGTACAACTTGCTTGCCAATATCAAGTAAAATGTACTTAACTATAAATGTAACATTTGCAAAGACATTAAGTAAATGTTACTTAATTATATTTAACTTAGCATGTTGTATTTATTAAAAGTAATCAAGTAAATTTAATTTTAAAAGGAGCATAACTATTGTGAAAATTTTATAAATCTGTATTATTTACTCTTATGAAGTAATTAAGTAGATTTTATAATGTTTGTCCATTTGACATTTTGAATTACTTAGTTGAATTAATTTATATTACTCACTATTATTATGTAAATGTTGCTATTTTAAACCAAATAAATGTAATAATGTTCTCTGCATCAAATACATTTATCACAAATCACACATAAATACAATAAAGTTGAACAGTTTATTATGTCAAAATTTACAATTAACCATTAAATCAGTAATGTTCACATAAACTGATTAAGTAGTTAAGGTACATTCATAATTTACAATAACTGTAGAATTAACCATATGGTTCAACTAAACATCAGCAGCCAACAGTGGCATAACTAACATTAAAGGGTTAGTTCATCCAAATATGAAATGTATCACATTTGAGTCCAAAAATAACAAAAACTACGACTTTATTCAGCATTGTCTTCTCTTCCGTGTTTGTGTTCAATCCTCAAATAAAGATTCAAACGGTGAAGAGAAGCCAATGCTGAATAAAGTCGTAGTTTTTGTTATTTTTGGACCCAAATGTATTTTGGATGCTTCAAGAGACTCTAATTAACCCACTGATGTCTCATATGGACTACTGTGATGAAGTTTTTATTCCCTTTCTGTACATGGACAGTATAGTGTGCATACACTTGCATACGCTCTCGGACTAAATATAAAATATCTTAAACTGTGTGTTAAGATGAACGGAGGTCTTACGGGTGTGGAGCGACATTAGGGAGAGGAGTTAATGACAGACATTTCATTTTTGACTGAACTGAACTAACTTAACCCTTTAATGACGAGCACATGCATAGTCCAGCTGAAACAGAATGGTCACTTTTCCTTAATGCTCATTCATCGACTGGATCCTCTCGATCAGCTCCATGGACGACCATCTTAAGGATATGTTCAGCAGCAACACTGCGACTGTTCTCCTGCATACAGTTTGTAAGAAAGAAAGAACACAATTCCATTTAAGAAATAGAATTACATTTATAACATTACATTTTATTTTCATTAAAAAGGTGACCGGACCTTCATGTCGTTAGCTCACTAAAATAGAATTGCTGACATTCATGCACTTGTTGCTAACGTTATAACTTACATCAATGCTTATTTGGTATCAGAGTTCACCTGCCATCCAAACTTTCCTTCTTTAGTGCAGAGTGCAGACTAACTTATGCTTTGATATAATAATTGCTGTGAAATTTTCAGTGGATATAAAAACAACTAACTTAGACACTTTTAAAAAATGCTAACATTAGCTAGAGGACACACACACAGGCAGCCAGCACTTAATCACGGCCAGCTAACATTAAATTATTTTGAAGTTAACCAGACAGGGTGACTTTTTCGACAAGAACGTGGCTAACTACATTTAATCCCCTCTATCTTTGACTAAACACCAGTCTCAACTTTATAGAAGTGGATAATGCTTTAGCTTTAGCTACCGTTATTGTGATTAAAACTCACTTTTAGTCCATTTTAAACCGTAACGTCTATGCAATAATCAAACCATCAAAACGAAGTACATCGTTATCACAAATCTAAAATAGAAAGGTCAGAACTTACCGAGAATAAGTCAGCCATGTAAAAGCGAATTCCCAAACCGACCGTCTCTGCCTCTGAACCGGGATCTTTTTGAGCAACAACAAAAACGGGCGAGCAGATTCAAACACACTTTGCTTTTCAGATTAAAATTTACTTAGTATTTTTAGGTGAATGTGCTGTGACTATAAAGCATTAAATACTATTTGTAAATATATAGTAAAATGTACTGTTTCCAACTTTCTTCTCAGTTAATTTATTACATTAATAAATTGTGTAAATTTTACATAAGATATATAGTTCCAACTTAATCTTGATTTTACTATGTATAAATTACATGAATTAATGTAATAGATTTTACAATACCACAAAGTCATTTTTTTCAGTGCAATAAAAATATGCGAAACCGCAAAAAGATAATAATGTGAATTTCATCTGATATAACGGGAGGTTATGAGATGCATTATGTGAATGATTGGCCAAAGAGATGTGTCTTTAATCTAGATTTAAACTGGGAGAGTGAGTCTGACCCGCGAAGATCATAAGGAAGGCTATTCCAGAGTTTAGGAGTCAAATGTGAAAAATTTTCTAACAATTTACAAATAGTGGGAAACATTTGGGATATTGTAAGTACTCAACTGAACAAAATATATAACACTGGCCTAGTGGTTTTTGGAGATTTTACTGCAAAAATACTACATAGTGCACCTTTAAGGGTCGTACAGGTCAGTACAGCAATACTTTGCAATTGATGCTGAACTTAATATGTAACCAGTGAAGAGATGTTAATTTTTGTTATATGACCGTATTTTCTTAACCTGGTAAGAACTAGCAGTTGGGTTTTGGACTAATTGTAGCTTGTTTATTGCCGGACAACCACCTGGTAATGCATTACAGTAATCCAGTCTAAAGGCCATGAAGGCATGAACAAGCTTTTCTGAATCATGTTTCATGGCTTAGTGATGTTTCTGAGGTGGAACAAGGCTGTTTTTTGTAACATTTGAAATATGATTTGCAAAAGGTAAGTTGCTGTCTAATAACAATAATTGTATAATTCTGGTTCTAAAATGGTTTAACATTGGAAAAGTAAAAAAAGTCAAGTTGGAAAGACAAGTGAGGACACGCCAGTACTATTGTTCTTCATATAGGTCCAACAATGTGTATTTTGCAGTGGCTAAATAGGAAAAATCAATAAAAAGTTTGCCTTCTACACCATTGAAACTTAAATTTTAATTCATGCTCTTGCCAGCCAATAATTCACCACAAAACACATTGTGGTTTTCATTCCAACTGAACCTGTCTTTAATGCAGGCTGGGTCATATTTTCTTTCTATTTTTTTAAAAAGCAGTTTCATTCCTGCCTTTTAAATATGATGGTATGCCACACAGCCTGCCCATATTGGCATCTGCCTAATTTGGCTGGCTTGGACCAAATGATAGATTCATTTACATAAAATAAACATTTGATTGGACACATGGCCTTGGATGTCAACAACAAAAGATATGGGAAAAAAGCTAGTTTATTTTGTTGGATGGTATTATTATTTGCATTTAGCTATTTTCCTTGCTCCTAACAACAAAAACAAGTAATTTGGAGCCATGCACATGTTTCTCTGTAATGCAGAAATCCAAAAGGATAAGGAAATGGATAGCTTGCTTGAAGTCCGGGAACGTGGGCGCCAGTGTAGGAGGGTATTCTTTGATGTCTTAAACTTAAACACTGTTTCTTATAATTTAGGCTTGACAACAACAACAGACTATTCGTCTTCATACAGCTATTCATTGTCCCTTCAGTTCATTAATTGCATGCTAGGCCAAGGATGAATTGATGACTGGGCTTCATGATAAACACTTAATCGATTCTGCCTAGCTTTTGAAATACTCAAAAAAACTCAGTAAAAGTCTTCAATGCACTGGAGGAAAAAGAAAGGGAACAAAAAACTTAGTTACAAAACCAACGCTAGAATTGAAACAACTCCATTATTCACTGAAACATATTTTAAAGCAGTCCAAAATTAAGTAAAATATGAAGTGAAAGTTTGTTGGTATAACCCCAAAAATGTGCTTTTGACCTGTGACAGTAGCAAAATAGGGTGTGAGCTTGTGGTAGTGAGTGCAGTGTGAGTTATCATGCTCAAATTCGCCCCGCAGTGGAAACCACATGCAGCAACTGCACAAGCACCAAAGGCTGAAGGTGCAGGGTCACATTCATCAGTCAGAGTAACTCCCCGTAAGGGTCGAACTGAAATCTTTGGCTGTTAGGCTGACTGACTGAGAGATGCCACTTCTGCTGCTGTGTCTTGTTCTCCAGGCTTTGTCTTTGTCTCAAGGTAAAATGGTTCTGATAAATGGTTGTGTAGGCAAACTAGAGCTTTCATCTAAAGAGCTTGATTTCAACAGCAATATGTTACATTCTAATTTTAATTTTTTATTAAATTCTAAAATTTAGTTTGAGAAGCCTACTAAGTTGATGATACTTAAAAGGATGTGCAATTCTCAAAGGCTGTTGTGCAATCTATTTAACTAGCTCTTTAGAAACAATTGCGAACACAGATGGAAAATCAAATGTGCACTTTCAAAAAAAGACTTGTTGTAAGATGCTTTGTGGTTAAAACAAAGCTCAGTTTAACTAATGCAGCACAATTCCATCTGAAGGCATTTTTTTAAGTAACAAAAGAAAGTACACTGATGCCTCGGCTCATTACAACGCTTTTCCGAAGAGCTGTTTGCACAAAGTCAAACCAGAGATTGATTTATGCACTTCAGTGCACCGTGACACATTGGTAAATGCATGCGCTGAACTTCACAGGAGATTGAATGAAGAATGATGACTTCATTTGTAAGTCAAATGCAAAAGATGGCTAAAAATAAACAACAAATAATTTAGCTGAATTTTCCTAATAGCTAGTTTTAGACTAGAGTTCGTTTAGATTGTGTACAAGCTGAAGATGATATTATCAGGACAAGTAGACATTTACAAGGCCTCACATTTATAGTAACGTGTTTCAATAATAGAATAACAAATGGTATATTTTTTGCTGTAAATAATGTGTAGCACAAATGGGACCTGGCGAGAAATATAACATAATAATACAAATACACATTGTGTTTTGATGAATAAGGCTGGTCTATATTATTAAATAACTGTTAATTTGAGAAAAACCTGAATAATCTCAGTATTCTTCTTTCAAAAAGTCTCACAAATTTTTGTAATACAACAAATCGAGTGTCATAGAGAATATTAAATAAACCTAAATTTATTACATTTATTTGATTCTGTGAGTTTTTTTCCCCCACATTAATTACCAAAGCGGATATACCGGTAGACATCATGCCATTTTTGTAAAATAAAAAAAAACGGTGTTTTTAGATTTCCTGAGAACGCTTAACTAATGTGATGTATTGGTCAGTCATAAATGCAAATATCTTTTTGTTCCTGAATCAATTTCATTCTGTGACTTTTTTGAGTATATTTTAATGACCAAGATGAGCGTCAGCTCTGAGTTTTCACAGTAACTACTGAATGTGAGACAGATGGAGAAATTCATTTGGAGACCCACGCTGTGTTAAAATATGTAATCAACATCCATTTTATCTTGTCTGCTTTAACACAACAGAGTTTAAAGTAATAGTCCTAGTTATAAATAACCACAATGACGAACTTTATTAGCTTGTACATATTTCATATTACGGTCTCATTCACTGTGTAAAACAGGACATTCAGATTTGTTGTATAATTAAAATGTTCCCAAAATATTTCAAAATTTTCAAATGTTACCTACATGCAAAAACATCTTTGTAACAAAACACAAACATTAGCGATGTTTTGCAGAACATCATTTTTGTTTTATGTTGAGCTGAGCTCTTTTAATTCATCTTGTTCAAAAGTGTCTCATTACTATTGTCTTTGATGAATATTGTTTTTGTAGACTATGAAGACTTACAGCAGATAGGAAGACCGTAGATTTGAGTGCTCTGTTCTACTTTTACACGTAATTGACAGTTTTTGTCCTCTGGCCTCCTCTGCGAAACTCATGGTGTTGATCTTTTCATCTTCAGGGTTCAATGGTACAAATGACCATCCTTCCGTGAGTCTGGCAAAGCATGCTGATCATTCAGACAAACCGAGTGAGTTGAATGATTTCTACTACTCTTCAGAAAATTAAACTAAGAAAATACCTTTCCTCTGAAAGTATAGCATCTAGATCAGGGTTATTATCAGTGTGTGCGGTTAGCAGCAATCTCACGGTGATCAAAAATACTTACTTATTCAAAAGTGGGCCACAGAGGAATCAAGCAGTTAATCAAGATGTTAAACAATATGCATGAGAACAGTGTTTGGGGGTAGGCCTGCTGAGACCAACCCGATATTATCAAACAGAACAAAGAAAAGAGATCAGCAAGATTGCACAAACGCTATGAGAGCAATCTACCACCCCAGAGACAGCCACTTCTTTTTTGGATGCTAGAATTAATTTTAAAATCATTGAGCACTATTTAATATTTATAGGTAACTGCCTTACACAATCTCACAGACATCAGACATGAAGAAAGTAAAGCTGGAGTCCTTCACAAAAGTTCTTCCAGTTAATTAAGAGACCCTTGTCTCTCGACTGCATCCAACAATTACCATAATAATGTCGTAATTTTGACAATCTTTTAAATTGATATTCTATTGATAGTCTGTTGAAGTAATTACTAATTAATTTTAATTGTCAAAAATGTTATTTTATAAAGTAATATTTAATCATTTTGAACCTTTCTACAGCATTGCGTAAAGACAAGTAAATAATCGTATTCAATTTTCCCAATTTTGGGAAAAATACAAATATTGCTGTGTTTATGGTATTCATCGGCCCTGTTATTCAAGGTGTTGTGAAATCTTTTTCTTTATCTTCTTAATCTTAAAAGTGTCATTTTATTGACATACCAACAATTGCTTCCAAACTAGCAAGCCCTATAATTGATATGTTTTATTATTTAATTTACACATTTTTACAATTTAATGTTGATGCATGGTTTAATTATTATTATATAACAGATAGTTCCAGTCCTTGATTCTGACTGAGCCATGTTCGGAGCCGTGACCTAATAGAGTAATATTACACTCCGCGTCGTGCTTAAAAATAAAGGTTCCAAAAGGGGGGTTTGGCAATGCCATAGAACAACCATTTGTGGTTCCCCAAAGAACCTCTCAGTGAAGTTCTTAATATAACTTTTTTTTTTCTTAGTGAAACTTAAAACTTTGTTTTTAACTTAGTGAGGTAAAAAATCTAAACAACATTTTTCCACTGACTTTTGTGAAATGGAAATGTTTCATGGATGTTAAAGGTTATTCATGGACCATAAGTATTTTTAAGTGTAACATCGTCCTTTAGCTGTTCTGAATGTGCTGTAAACCATCGGTTCTTAGGGCTTATTGCTTTATTTCACACCCCAAATGTTTAACAGAGTTGTAAAAGTTGTTTTATATAACCTTCTGAGGTTGACGATTAACGTTTTCGGCAGATTTTGGCACCTCCTGTCATTGACCATTTATTGAAAGGAAGAAAAAAGACTTATTTAAAACAACCCTATATTTTGTTCCTTATTTGTGGAAAGTGACAGATATCCATGATTCTGCATCAACTACTACTAAAAGTTTGGGGTCAGTAACATTTTGTAATGTTTTGTTGAAAGCCATCTTTTATGCTGAACAAGGCTGCATGTATTTGATCAAAAACACAGTACAAAAAAAAAAAAAAGAACAAAATGTAATGATGTAAAATATTGTTGCAATTTAAAATAACTGTTTTCAATTTTAATATATATTAAAATGTAATTTATGCCTGTGATGGAAAATTACTCCAGTCTTCAGTTTCATGTGATACTTATATCATTCTTTCTTATATGGAGATTTGGTGGGCTCAAGAAGAATGTCTTTTTAATAAAAATATATTGAAATCAAGGCAAGGCAAGTTTATGTATATAGAACATTTCATACACAATGGCAATTCAAAGTGCTTTACATAGAAATGAATTAAAATAGTGATAACATATGCACTAGAAAAAGAATACCATTTGTAAAAATAAAACTAGAAACAGTTGTAAAGATAATTAAAAATTAAAATTGAAATAAAGATAAAATAGTGATAAATAGATTCTATCTGCCTATCTGCCTGATTCTAAATTCGGGTTCCCCTATCTGAGATGGAAGAGATGGAGCAGGTTCGAAATGTCTCCTGGACCTTTCAACTGGGTCCAAGACGGGCTCCTGTAGGGGACGTTATCTTTGCCCCGCAGGGCCTCCTCTTTCTTGAGTCCGCTTCTTTACACTCACTACCACAAGCAGAATGAAGTGAAGCACACTGCTCTCCTTTTCCAATCTCTTCCAGACAGCCCTAACCACAAATAATAATCAACAGTTGTATAAGAAATAGAAATATACAATTGTAAAGAGAATTAAAAATAATAAAATGATAGAAACCTTGATAATTTTTTCAGAATTCTTAGATAAATAGAAAATGCAGCATTTATTACGGTAATTGTTTTTTGTAATAAAGTAAAAGTCTGTCACTTTTGATCAATGTTTTTTTCTAAATAAAAGAACAAAAATGTACTCACCCCATACTTTTGAACTGTAGTGTATTTTACCATTAACAGAGCAGTGACCTCTGACCCTATTCAGAAGTCTTCCTAAATAAAGACCTTCAGATTGAGTCATAATTCCACAAACCATATACACAGACACAATCTGCATCCTGTAGTGATAAATCAGGAGCGCTTCTTGTGCTCAAACCACACTGCGGAGGCAATGTCATAAACTTTCTAAAAAAAAAAAGAGTTCTTTCCCCAGTGTCCTCCATGCTACAATATGACATTTCCACAGGAAGTGACTCACGGGATGTGGCTGTGTTGCAGTGTACTGCTACAACGTTTTGCAACACAAAACAATGCCCCACGGTTTACATATCACTTTGGGTCTAAATAAAAGTCTAGTGTCTGATTTGCTAGAAATACACGCTGAGAACAGAATAAACCATCAGATAAGATCAATGCCAGAATGCAATGCTGGAAAAGTTTCTGACTCAACCCAGCATGCTGTGAAGATAAAAATGTGACTAGTGTCAGAAACAATTAAGGTAGATGATTCAATGAAATCCATTATGACCGTTTTCCTATTTTGAACTAGTTGAGCTCTCCACACTACATTTGTCCAAGGGCTGCTCTGGTGTTCTCAGAGCTCTTCACCAGAACACTACAGTCGGTGTGACCCTCAACCGTCTGGATGCAGAGGAAAAGAAAGAGTTTGCTCTCCAAATCTGTAAACTTTTGGGTTGTGGCCACGTTTTTGAGATCGGCACAACTGCAGAAGTGCACAATGACACTTGTCTTGCAGACTGCATCTTGAAAGACTCCAAACTGCACAACTGCACTACAGCCGCAGAAGGCGACTGCACAAATGCAACTGAAGTCATTTGCGGTGAGGAATCTGAGATCTTCTCAGAGATGTTTTGATAAGCGTTCTACTTTTGTCTCAATGCTTTAATTATAATTTCATTGGGCTAACCTCTGTCCTCCAGAAAAACAGGCTGTCAGATTGGTCGGGCGTGATCGCTGTGCTGGACGGGTGGAGCTGCTGTTTTCTGGGCAGTGGGGAACGGTGTGTGATGATGATTTTAACATCAAAAGTGGACAAGTAGTATGTGCCCAGCTGAGATGTGGCAGTGCAATAAGAGTGAACGCTTCTGAGGCCGGCAGCGGAGTAATCCATATCAGCAAAATGAAATGCAATGGCACAGAGAGAAACATATGGGAGTGCGGCCCCATCAACAATACTGACAGCTACTGTGGACATAAGGAAGATGCTGGCGTTGTGTGTTCAGGTACTATAAACATGTGTATAACATTCTACACAAAGAAAAAACTTTAAAGTCAAGGTGAACTAAAGGAACACTCCACTTTAAAAAAAAAAATAGGCTCAATTTCCAAGTCCCTTAGAGTTAACCAGTTGAGTTTTACCATTTTTGAATCCATTTAGCTGATCTTTGTATCTGGCAGCAGCACTTTTAGCATAGCTTAGCATACATCATTGAATCATATTAGTATATTAGCATCGCTCTCAAAAATGACCCAAGACTTTCTTTTTTCAAAGATAATATTTGTCCTATTTAAAGGTGTCATGGACTGGCTTTTTAACTTTTTTTATATTGTTGTCAAATAACAACGTTTGTGTGTTTTTTACATTCAAAAACGTCATAACTAAGAAGTAATAAGCTATTTTCTACACTGGTTTTGAGGCTGTCTTCTGAACGCTGGGCTTTGATGGATGTGCGGCACTGGAGACTTGGAAGTAAACGCCCCCAGCTAAGATTGGATAAGATTTGAATATTTAATGAGCTTCAGCTCCGCTGTCATATCTATGCCCCTGTCAGTTCAGTTCACATGAGGGAGAGATTATTTTGAAAGCGGCAACAGCAACTTGTCTTTATCAAACAAACACAATGATTTATTTCTCATCCTCCCGCGAATGTGTCACATGGCCCACACCCGCACGATCAGTCGATCGATATAAGTGCGAACTGCGAGTGCACACACACACGTGCGCGCCCAGATCAAGAAAGAATTTCTGCCGACGGGCGTACATTTTGGTAGCCCGTCTGGTACAGCCCCGCCGGGACTAGTACTATTACATATTAAAAAAAAAACCATTTTACTCACATAAATTTGCACTATTCCTGTCTGATCCAATATAGAAGGCACATCATTGTGTCTGCAAATCCAGGACTTTAGACTTGTTTACAGGATAATCTTATATTACCATGACCTTTTATATATATATCAAAAGCTCAAGGGAATGTTGATTTCTCAATTCATCACCCCTTTAAAACTTGACCATTCTATAGTTATATCGTGTACTAAGAAGACCAACGGAAAATTAAAAGTTTAGAGTTTTATACTGATATAGATAGGAACTATTTTCTGATTCCTGTGGAGTAATCATGGAACTTTGTACTGTACCATGCGTTCAGTGGTGCGATGATATTACGCAGCGCCTGTAGTCATTAGATAGGTAACTTCCAATGCGACCGCCACTAAGTTTGTGTCGTTGCAGATAATGCAGAGTTGCAGCCGGCAAATTATGTAGTGGATTTACTGTGCGATTAGCCATGGTTCTGTGTGTTGTAAAGAGCTGAGATAGTGAGTCGAAGGTGTACTCTACCATCATGTTTCACAGAATACCAACGAAAACAAGGAACGAAAGAATCAGTGGTTGACTGCTCTGAACATAGATATCAAAACACCGGTCGATTCAAACAAGAAACAAGTCACATTATAATATTTTTTTTTTAGCTTGAAGGACCTGATTGAAAAGGCACTGCTGTTGTCTTTAGCTAACGTTACCTGTGAATGCAATCACTAAGTGTGGGGGTTTGTGCTGTCATTTGGTTTATACAGTATATAACGTTAGCATTTTTTGTTGTAGAGTTCTGGTGAGGTAGTGTTTAGTTTGATTTAAATAGAATGTGTAATTGCCGGTATTGTTTATCTACACAGTTTCTGTGGTACAAAATACTATGTTAGTGATGTTACGTTCCGTGCCGAGGCTTCGTGGTGTGTCTCCTGCATTGAATATGATTTAGTGGCCGCCAAAAAAAGGCCGAATCCACGTCAGACCATTTCTTCCATGAATTTTGACTCTTCTCTGACTCACCAGTTTGAATCTGCTCTCCTCGTCCCTTCTGCCCCAGTCTGTTCAACCACACTTTCTCTTTCACATTTCAAAAGCTCATCTTCAGTGTAACTGTTATTCCGGTTCAAATAGAATCTTCTGAATCGTCTCTCACAAATGTCTCCATGGCTACAAGGCTGTGCAAGCAGATTGTCACGCTGGTTATATTGACGGAGGTTTGCCTATTTTCAGGCACTGTGTAATATCATTGCGCCACTGCACCCATGACGACCTCAAAGTTCCTTCGCAGGAATGAGAAAATAGTTATAATGGCTATAACGTTCTAAAAAAATTGCATTTTCTTTTGCTTTTCATTATTTGTTGGTCTTAGTACACAACTACAGAAGAGTCAAGTTTTAAATAGGAAAAATATTGAAAGTCTTGGTTATTTTTTGAGCACTGATGCTGATGGTCTAATGATTCAATGATGTATGCTAAGCTATGCTAAAAGTGCTACTACCAGATACAGATACCGGCTGAATGGATTCATAAACGGTAAAACTCAACTGTTTAACTCTAAGAGACTTGAAAAATTAGCCTATTTTCAAAAAAATTGGAGTGTTCCTTTAACCTTCCGCATATTTTGGATTGAAACAGGATTTTCAAATTGAAAATATGTAGGTTGGAAATTTTTACTCGTCAGGAACTGATTGGATGGCTAAACGTGGACCTTACATACCAGAATGGACAATGCACGTTTGTTGTTTAAATGGTATTAATAGCCATTTGGCAATTGTTTAACATTATCCGAGCCATCCACATGACCTAAATGGTCAACTGAAAGGAAAGCCCGTTGTTATATTTAGATTAAAGATTACAAAGACTTTTTATTTGGAATAACATGCGTTGATGCATTGATCAGTAGGAAAATAAAAGGGGCTATTTCATCTTCATGCTGACATTGGATGTGTAGATATCCACTGCATCCCAATTCGCCTACTTTTTTGTGAAGAAAAGGTACATATTTTTGAGTGTATAGCAGAATAATAGGCAAGCTTTGGGACATACTGCTTCATCATAATTGCACCTTTAACAGAACACTCTGTTGCTTGGTTACGTGCATCCTGTCACCGTTTAAACTGCAACTAGTTAAAATCCTCCACATTCAGTTTAATTTAATTTTCTACCGTTTTGGAAAGAAATGTAGTAGCATGTTGTTCTGCCAGGTGTGGGTCTTTCATGCAGAGAGCTCCTTATGTGTTTGCATAGTGATTGCATTTAAAAACTAACGACCAAATGTAAGTTCACAATGCTTTTACAGATGAAATATAATGTGGATAACAATGAATACAATTTCCCCCCCACTACGATAGATTCTGTTTATTAAATCAAATCCTTTATCTAAACCTCTCTACTTGATTGTCGGTCTCGCACATCTGCAACATTTGTAGTTTTTAACACTTCTTTTCATGTTTGTAGTTCTTATCAAATCCTCGTCCGACACACAACGGGTTGTGGGCAATATTAGCCGTTAGAGTGTGTACGGACCTGCACTTTGGAAATAGTTCTAGGTAAACCATCTAGGTATCTTTGGACTGCTAATTTCAAAATACTACGATTTGGGACACTAATTTGGGACTTCTAATTTCGAATAATATTTAGAATGTATAGAATGCGAATTGGGATGCAGAAACTAACTTTTTGTGCCAAATGCAGCAACTGAATTTCCTGTGTGTATTTGAGGTTGTAGTATGTGACCTCTTGAGGTGGAACATTTACATAAGTTTATAGGTCAGATTTCACTTTTTGGGGTGGATGGATGTAATTTCCACATCAGTTGGACTGAAAATAGGTTAAAAGTAGGGGCAGGATTACAACTATATTTCTGAAATGTCAAAGCACACATGTATAAGCTTAAACTTGTTAGTGTCTTGTTGTGAAATCAAGAGTGACTTGGTTATTTGTATTCCTTTGATGTATCCAGTTGATTAAATGTCTTTCATACAGAAAGTGTTGAGAACAAAAAAACAACCATCACAACCAAACTGGCGTTAACAACACAAGCGACAGGTGATGCTTCAGTTTCGACTTTTTTAAAAAGAGGAAATAAATGATTTGCATGATTTTTGTCTATAAAACCTTCTCTGTTTATTTTAGAGTACACAGTAGCAGCAACACAACGCAGCAGTGGAGTTTCAGCAGCAGCGATTGGCTGCATCATCTTATCTATTATGCTTCTTATGTTTATTATTATAAATGCTGCCACCATCGTGCATTTCAAAAGAGCAAAGGGCAAGTACAGTAAAAGCACTTTTTATATTCAAAAGATACATTCAAATTCAAAAAATATTCAAACCATTTTAGACACATTTAGTTGCTTTAGATGATAGATACCTTAGGTGTTGGAAAATAAATGATGCACACGTTTTCTTAGACCTAAAAATGGAACCGAAAAAATAGAGCTGAGCTACAACAAACTTTCAAAGAGTAGTACAACTCTTACGTTTTTTTCATGTTAATTTTATTGTTATAAATTTGAATTTTATTGAATTAAAAATGAATTTACTAGTTTCTGTGTGTGTTTTTAGTGCATTCCATTCAAACAACAGGAAATGTTTTTTCATAAAATATGAATAGTCAAACCTTTTTTGTACTATTTATTTTGATATTAGCTATACAAAAGCTTAAGGCAGAGGCTTAGTGCTGCATGAGGAATTTTAAGCCATTCTTTTTCATCCTCTTTGCCAACAGCATGTGTGATTCACCAACATCAGAGTGATTCTCACACAAGCCTGGAGGACCAGTCCAATGTACAGACAGGAGTCTATGACACAGAAATCGTCCCTGGTGCCAGGGGGTCTCAGTATGGTTTGTATTTTAATATATTTTATTTTTGCCTCTTCATAACTAATTATATCTATTTTTTAGTATTTAGTAGCTTATATATAATTTGTCAATTTTAATATATTCTCATTTAGATGGACCAAAAATGTTACGAAATTCAATAAAAAAAAACAGATTTGGCGCTCTTTAATGTGGCATGACAGATAACTTTTTTATCCATTCATGAGATGTGCGGAGAGAATGTGAATTGATCATCTCTTCTGCTTTACTGCTAATTATAGCACAAAATAAACATGAATAAACATCAGAAGGTATGTTGAAAGATACAGTACAAATCAGTTTCATGTCTCATGCTCATTTCGTGTTTCAACAATGGAAAGATGTCAATAAAACCTCTCACTTAAATGTTTGTATACAAATCAGTTACAGGGCTAGTTCACCCAAAAATGATCCCATATGTACTCACCCTCAAGCCATCCTATATGTATATGACATTCTTCTTTCTTTTGACATGACCTTTGTATTCGTCATAACCATTAATTTCGGTAATGGTCAAACTTTCAATTTTACATAAATGTGCACTTTCTGGTTTTCATCCCTCAGAAAGTCTTGGCCCGAGAATGAGCTCAAACTATGGCTGTAAAACCAGCAGGAGAACAAATCAACCCACTCACAACTCAGACAGTGATTCAGACTATGAACATCACAACAGCATTCGAACGCAAAGACTGCATCGAAACAACTCACCAAGTATGCTACATTTCTACTGCAAATGACCACAAATATATAACCAATTCTTATTTAAAATTACACACATCAAGAAAAGCATATGTATTTTTTCTTATAAGAGCAAATGTACAATAGTACCATCAACAGCCTTAAACAGTACAAATAGTCATCAAAGATGAGGTTGGACCCTCAGAGCCAAAAGCAGTGAAGTCTAAGAATAAAAAATAAAACACACACACAAAAAATATATATATACATTTTTGATAAAAGAAAATTCAAAAAACCAATTCATTAGTTAAGACCTATTGGATATGATTATTAAAAAGTAAAAACATTTCTTTTTACATTTTGACAGAAAAGATAATGTATGGGGGTTCTAGGTTTTCCTTTGACATCTGGACCATTTTTATATTTTGCTTAAAATAAGTATCTACTAAAAGCAAACAAACAATGTAATAATAATCAACATGCTTTCATCATGAGCAGAAAACTGTTATTTCAAAAGATTTTGTTGTCTTTCCTTGCCATCTACAAATAACTTTCCCAATTATTAACATTGTTTATTATGAAATGTTCTTAACATGCTGATTAATAATGCTAAACGTATAGATGAAAAAAGTCTTGTCAAAAATGCAGTCAGAGTCAAATACAGAATGTATGCCACATATATTTTTTTGTAAGTATAAGTATTATTTGCTGCAGTGTCTTAGCAGAACTATCCATCAATTTTGCTGTTCAGTTTTTATTGTTTTAAAATAACTGTCAGCTGCAGCTCTGGCCCTTTATAGACCTTATAATACACCTGGTGCAATGTGATGCAAGTGTTTTTTGTTGGTTCAGCCTGATGCAGTTATCATTTTCATGTCCCGCACTACATTGTATAAATAGCAAATGCCTTTGCGCCTATTTTTGCGCCCATGGACATGCTGGTCTGACAACGACTGCACCATTGACCAACAAAAACCTGGTCTAAAGTCAATGGCGCAATAGTTATTTAAAGACTCCAAAACGTGTATACACTCGGTTTATTACACACACAGGGACACGCAGCACACAAACATTTTTAAATATAAAAAATAAAAGGATTCCTTTCTGGAGAAGCGTTCAGTCTTTCCGCTCGCAAATTCCGCCATGTAAATAGTGAATCCACCATGGTAAAATGTTGCCTTGCTGAATGCTTAATTTCCTCCTTTCTTCTTCTTCTTCTTCTTCTTCTTCTTCTTCAAAAAAAAAAAAAACTTTACCTCAAACTTCTGTACGGTAGTGTAAAGGAAAATAGTAGTTCTTTTTTTTTTTTTTTTTTTTTTTTAACCATTGTGGACATATCACTCATATTCTTGTGCTCTGCATTAAATAATAGTGACTTGTGAAGAACCACATTTGTTTTGTATGAATTCTTCTCCACTCTGTCTAGCAGGAGATATGAATGGCGAAGCTAGTACATGCTCTGGAGAAAGACACGCACACACCGTGCAAATTAACATGGACACCATCAGGTCAGGTATGCACAAATAAACCTCAGTCGGATCCATGGGATAATTTACTATTACCTAAAATATATAATTTTAATCAAAATAAAATAATATAAATAAAATGTTATTGTTATTTTGTTTTGAAGGTGATAGACCCCCACTGACAACACTGTCTTGTGTAGACATGTATACATTTTTCTTTGCTCTATCCACAGGAGTAGATGTGAAGGATTCAAGCAGTACATCTTCTGGAGAGTTCTATCAAAACACCGATATTGACAACATTCCCAAGTCACGTACGCACAAATAAATCATTTTTTTGTGTTCATAAGATATTTTAATGCATCTTCATTTGAATAATCCAGAGAGAACATGTCTAGATATGTCTCATAATATAAATAATTTTTTTTATTATTTTTTATTATTATTATTGTGAATATTTTAACATTTTAAAAATGTTTCCTCCATAAAGGTACGGAAACACCATCACTTCATGAAAAGTCCCCATTGACACTCCAGTCTTATGGAGTCCATCGCTCATCAGCACCTGAGAATAAAAGTAAAGCTGATTGAAACTTCAGATTTCAAATATTTCTCCTTTGAGAAACAGCAAAAAATATATATTTTTAGTAGGGAAATCAATTTGATATTTATGAACTCTTTTTTTGTCTATAGCTGTAGATATGAATGATTCGAGCAGTACATCTTCTGGAGAGTTCTATCAAAACACAGAGACGGACACAGACATCAATTTCAAGTCACGTATGCAAAAATAAATCATATGCTAAGTTAATTTAAGTCATTCAATCCAGAGAGAACATGTTTAGGTGTATTAACTAATATTTTATCTCCATGAAGGTGAGGAAGCACCATCATTGCATGAAAATTCACAGTTTGCGCCCCTTTCTTATGGTGACCATCACTTAGCAAGTACTGAAACTCCAGGTAAAGCTTCCATTGTCGAGCTGATTTTATCAAATTTAAAGGTGCCCTAGAATGAAAAATTGAATTAACCTTGCCATAGTGAAATAATAAGAGTTCAGTACATGGACATCACATACTGTTAGTCTCAGACAACACTGCCTCCTACTTCTTATGTAAATCTTGTGGATGAAAAACACCACGAAAAATAGGCGAATCTTAATATAACCAACTGTGGCGCAATCGCTGGGATCATTAACATGTACGCCCCCAATATTTGCATATGTCCGAACATGTTCATTGTCAGGCGGAACTGACGAAGCCGAATCATCGGGACTGCAGGTAAACACGCGTCACACGAGGATAGCGAAAACAGCAGATCATAGAAATAAATGTCATGTTCCAGGCTGTGTAGGGGATGTGAGGACTTTTTATACCCTTCCCACAGATAAAAAATGTCAACAGTTATGGTTGATGTTTATTATAATTGAATACTGCAACAATTTAATTCAAAATTGCTCGTTTGCTTGGCCCATTTCACCACGGACAGTTTTTCTAACCTGGGACAACATCAAGTAAGCTTCGCTCAGCGTCATAAACTGAAGAAAGGGGCAATTCCAACTATATTCCTGCAAGCAGTAAGTAGTGATTTATCCACTTATTTACTGTTTAAACAATTTCTGATTGCATTGAAAGTTTCTTAGAGAGACTGCATTGTCTAGATAATGTAAGATGCTAGTACAGTACTTAACAATAGGAAACTCCAAGTACCATACCAAACTAAATAGTGTCTAATGACAAAGGTTAATATTATTTAGTATTTTATATTATCTTGTATTTCAGAGATCACAGTCACTGCGTAGCCAACATTGTGACTAACGTTATATAAACATGCAATATCGTTGACGAAAAAAGACAAGTCTAAAATGTAGTTTAAAGTACGTAGAAGAGCGTTTGAGTGGTCGTGCTTGCAGTTGCCAGATTTCAGTCATTTAAATCCCCCAATCAGAGATTTTCTGTGAAAAGAACACATATACTATCCAAGTAGAGGTAACAGCAGGCTGAAGCAATGGGCGTGCATGCCATAAGGTCGGAAAGGAATGGGGCTTGCCGTAAGGTCTTTTCAATTGGATGCAAATAGCTTTCTGATCCACATAAAAGCGAGCCATAAACTTAATCACTATAATTACACAAATAATTATACAAGACAAAATACATTTCTTTCACTGTAAAAAAAGCAATAATGATATTGAGAATACATTCAAAAGTATGTTACCTTAGAAACCTTCTGTATGGCACGGCTTATGTGGTGTCATCACCACCGCAACTTTTTTAGGATCAATTATAAAAAACATTCATACTTTTTGTAACACATCACTTGAAGATATTAAACATGTTTTTTTGTATTGCCCTTTTTCTCTTTCATTTTGGACTGACTTTAAAATAGATATTAGAATTTAGAACCTCAAGAAACTTACTTTGTTTCCAAAAAACAAAACAAAACAACAACAACAAAATAATATAATTACATTAAAGTTTTATATGCATGACACAAATAAAAGAAACATTCCTATATTACCTTTTATAAGACTGATCTCACAGTATACTTTGAAACCCTTTCAAACATGAGAACAAAACGTTTTCTACCTTGATTCATAAACGTTTATTTTTGTATTTATTTGTATTGTTCATTTTATACTTGTTATTCTTATTCTCTGATTTACGCATTTTGAGCTGTATTTACAATGCTTTGTATTCATTGTTTTTTTTATTGCATTATACTTGAAATGTCTGTACTTGAACTAAATAATAAAATAAAAAATTATTAAAAAACAAATTATTTTAAAGATAAAAATGTCTCCTGACACTATTAAAGTCATACTAATTTTGTACATACAAACTAAAAGTAAAGTTATTTTTATAATAATGGTACAGCAAATGTTGTTGCTGTTTAAAGGCATACATATATACCTGTTTGATCAAACACTCACCATCTAATTACAAAATGAAGTAAAAAAAAAAAACATTTATTCAGTAGTAATTTTTACAACAAATTTTTTGAAACGTCAATTGAATTTGTCATCAAAGGCTTGTGTTCTAAGTCAAAACTCATTCTTTCATTGATTCATACTATAGTAACTATGGTTACTGCTGATTGGCCTTGCCAGGAGGAAGCTCCTTTGACCAATTTACCACGCCCCTACCTTTTGCCACACCCATTACTTCAAGCTGCAGTTGTCCCTGTCTCATTCTATCCGGTGTGCAATCTGGCAACCATATGCACAAGCTCTCTCTCTTTCTCTCTCTCTCTCTCTCTCTCTCTCTCTCTCTCTCGCACGCGCAATAGACAAGTAGGCTGCATTTAGCTCCATTTGAGATGTTCTGCTTAAAGTGTCATTCAGTCGGTCTGTGTTCTGTCAGGACTCACAAGCTGCTTCGCTAAACAACTGAACTTACTATTCAACATTTAATATTCATGACCCTTCCAAATAAGGCAAAATTACATCCTAGGGACAATTTCTAGGGTTTTAAATGGACCTGTAAAACTGTATCTGGACAATTTTTGCCCTTAAATAAGCCACATACCCTCTATGTAGATACAGTGCCTTGCGAAACTATTCGCCCCCCTTGAACTTTGGGGCTTTTTGCCACATTTCAGGCTTCAAACATAAAGATATAAAACTGTAATTTTTGTGAAGAATCAGCAACAAGTGGGACACAATCATGAAGTGGAACGAAATTTATTGGATATTTCAAACTTTTTTAACAAATCAAAAACTGAAAAATTGGGCGTGCAAAATTATTCGTCCCCTTTAAGTTAATACTTTTTAGCGCCACCTTTTGCTGCGATTACAGCTGTAAGTCACTTGGGGTATGTCTATCAGTTTTGTACATCGAGAGACTGAAATTTTTTAACAAATCAAAAACTGAAAAATTGGGCGTGCAAAATGATTCGGCCCCTTTACTTTCAGTGCAGCAAACTCTCTCCAGAAGTTCAGTGAGGATCTCTGAATGATCCAATGTTGACCTAAATGACTAATGATGATAAATAGAATCCACCTGTGTGTAATCAAGTCTCCGTATAAATGCACCTGCACTGTGATAGTCGCAGAGGTCCGTTTAAAGTGCAGAGAGCATCATGAAGAACAAGGAACACACCAGGCAGGTCCGAGATACTGTTGTGGAGAAGTTTAAAGCCGGATTTGGATACAAAAAGATTTACCAAGCTTTAAACATCCCAAGGAGCACTGTGTAAGCGATAATATTGAAATGGAAGGAGTATCAGACCACTGCAAATCTACCAAGACCTGGCCGTCCCTCTAAACTTTCAGCTCATACAAGGAGAAGACTGATCAGAGATGCCGCCAAGAGGCCCATGATCACTCTGGATGAACTGCAGAGATCTACAGCTGAGGTGGGAGACTCTGTCCATAGGACAACAATCAGTCGTATACTGCACAAATCTGGCCTTTATGGAAGAGTGGCAAGAAGAAAGAAATTTCTTAAAAATATCCATAAAAAGTGTCGTTTAAAGTTTGCCACAAGCCACCTGGGAGACACACCAAACATGTGGAAGAAGGTGCTCTGGTCAGATGAAACCAAAATTGAACTTTTTGGCAACAATGCAAAACGTTATGTTGGCGTAAAAAGCAACACAGCTCATCCCCCTGAACACACCATCCCCACTGTCAAACATGGTGGTGGCAGCATCATGGTTTGGGCCGTCAGCAGGGAAGGGAAGATGGTTACAATTAATGGGAGGATGGATGGAGCCAAATACAGGACCATTCTGGAAGAAAACCTGATGGAGTCTGCAAAAGACCTGAGACTGGGACGGAGATTAGTCTTCCAACAAGATCCAAAACATAAAGCAAAATCTACAATGGAATGGTTCAAAAATAAACATATCCAGGTGTTAGAATGGCCAAGTCAAAGTCCAGACCTGAATCCAATCAAGAATCTGGAAAGAACTGAAAACTGCTGTTCACAAACGCTCTCCATTCAACCTCACTGAGCTCGAGCTGTTCTAAGGAGGAATGGGCAAAAATTTCTCTCGATGTACAAAACTGATAGACATACCCCAAGTGACTTACAGCTGTAAATTAACTTAAAGGGGCCGAATAATTTTGCACGCCCAATTTTTCAGTTTTTGATTTGTTAAAAAAGTTTGAAATATCCAATAAATGTCGTTCCACTTCATGATTGTGTCCCACTTGTTGTTGATTCTTCACAAAAAATTAGTTTCATATCATTATGTTTGAAGCCTGAAATGTGGCAAAAGGTTCAAAGTTCAAGGGGGCCGAATACTTTCGCAAGGCACTGTAACAGAGAACAATTTAACATAATGTTTCAACTCATTCTAGGCTAGGGCACCTTTAAATCGTAACATTAAGGGTAAACAGTATCTTGTAGTAGGCAAATCCATTTCAGATTCATGAATTCTCTTTGTCTTCAGCAGTAGATGCAAATGATTCAGACAGTACATCTTCATTTGAATGCTATCAGAACACAGAGATGGACATGAATCTCCAATGTGGTAAAGCTATTTATATTGAAGCTTAATGGGAGTTGTCAATGAGCCTTCTGAGGATTAATTCCATCAGCTAAACCTCAGGCATCTGTTTTCTGCAGAAGATGAGGAAAGCCCGTCACTTCTTGAGAAGTCACTTCAGACAGCCCACAGCACTCAGATGACAGGAAACACCATTCCTTACAGCGGCTGTCATACACCTCGTGCCCACAGTCGAGGTACCTTTTTTGTTTTGCCAGTGCGACAATATTGACATCAATGTATTTTGATAAGCATGTGAATTCTTTTCTGCTTTGCAGATAGGAATGATTCAGAGAGTACTTCATCTGAAGAGTGCTATCAGAACACAGAGACTGAAGAAAACGCCCTTCTCTATTATGGTATGAATGAACCATATTACAATCATCTAAAACCAAGTGAAAAGTGAAAAATACTTCTAATTCTAATTGAATATAAATATTTTCATTATAATTTCATAATTGGCGAGAGAGAAAAATTTAAAACATAAAATCTGACATTTCATGTGACAAATTTGTATTTAAAATTTGAAATTATAAATGGTACAGAATCTTGAATGTTTTTATTTACTTTTTTTAATTATTTAGTAATATTGCCATGTTTCTTTGTTTTAAATGACTAATATCCTAAAAACATTGCTTATTTCCTGGTTTAAATTTCTTTTTTGAAAATAAAATTAATACTTTTATTATACATAAATTGATCAAATTGCTAAAAACATTTATAATAAGGATTTCCATTTAAAAAAATGCTTTGACATTTTTAATAATCAAATAGTCCAGAAAAAAAATGTATTATTGTTTGCACAAAAAATTGAGCAGCACAATTATTTTCAACATTGCTTATAATAAATGTTTCTTGAGCAGTCAGCATATTAGAATAATCAGCATATTCTGAATAATCATGTGCCACTAAATTCAATTTCAAGATATGTTAAAATAGAAAGCAGTTATTGTAACAACATTTCATAATATGACTGTCTTTGCTGTATTTTTCCTCAAACATAAGAAACTTAATTCAAAAATATCTAAAACCGCCCCCAAACTTTTGTTCATTTTCAATATATAAATACAATTATTTTCGATATAAAATTGGTTTAAGATCTCGAAACCACTGTATATTGGACTGATTTAACAGATCTTTTAAAGTTACTATTTGTCTCTCTTATTTTTGGAAGGTGAGGAAAGCCCATCATTTCCAGAGACATCTTTCCAGAATCCCCACATTGCACAGACAACAGAAAGTACTGACGGTTATGAAGACCAGCACTTACCCAGAAGCCTCAGTCAAGGTACTCTTGTACTTAATGTGACAATTCTTAGCACAGACAGCTTCTGTTCTGAAATCCCTTTTGAGCTCTTTTGAACCTGGATCTTTTGTACCGCAACCTTTAAACTTAAAGCAAGCAGGATCTATTTGGAGGTAAAGCAAAAACACTGACATTGATTTTGTTTACTTTAGAAACAGATAATAGTAGTACAACATCAGAGGCATCGTATGTGAATGTACCATCTAAAAAAGAGAGGGAGGACAATTCTGCTGCATCTTCCGATAGTGACTACGTTGACACTGGAACCTGGTGAAAAACAGCATGACAACTGCAAGAGATTTTCTCAGCAGGTAAAGTATAACAACTTCAAAAGCAAACATTCTTTTTATTCTCTGGACAATGTTGTGCATTTATTATTTTGGACAGATGATTCACAACACATCCCTGAAAACCTTGGAATGTAACACAACTGGGCCCTTGCAATACTTGAGTGATTCTTAAGAATATACCGGAAGAAAAGAAAAATAAATCAACACTGTTCATCTATATTATAATAAACATTCTAAACAATGATCAAGCATCCTATTATTAACCTTGTAAATGGGTACAATATCATTATTCTTTTATAATTCTCAATTGTGCAAAATGTCTTGAAATGTGCATGTGTATGTTCAACATTACATCCTTTCAAAAAAATAGTCTATATAATATAAACCATCCACTGTACTTCATCATTCTAAGGAAGAATGTATTGTAGACAACGAGACTCACAATTACTTCACATAAAACAAAAAAACTACACCCAGAAGTCACCCACCCCACAAATTGAACAAAACCCAATTTTGAAAATGTCCTGCATTTTCTTTTGTGAGGAGGGGAGCACACGGCACTCGCAGGTGGACACATAAGATTTGAGAGGGAGAACTGTTGCAGACTCAAGTTCATGATTTGTGTTTGCCGCAAACCCACTTTAGCTGCTGTTGCTCCCTCAGGTCTGAGAGGGACAGGGCAGAGTGCCAGCTACACTGGCAGGCATAAGCACGCCCACCCTTTCTCCTCCTCAGTTTGCCTTTTAGTTTGTGATGGTCTGGCATGTTGTTCCTAACGAAAGGGAAAAGAAAGAAGCTTTGAGAATTTGAATATATTTTTGTACTTGTAGTTCACAATAGCCTGATGTCATCATACTCAATTCTAGTCATAATGAGTCTGATACTGCTCCATTGGGCTGTAATTATGGGGTGTGTTTCAGCCAAACCAGGAAAGACATCTACTGAATAGACCTACAACCAATCAGAGCAATGGAGCGGCGCATAACGTTAGTTGTCAAATGTCGTTTTTCTGCAGTTTTCCTGAGGGTTGCTTTCCATGTTTGCAGGTTGAAGTGAAGCGACCTCAATTGTGTGACATATAGACCCAGGAATGCAAATTTTAGCAGGCAACCATGCCAAAATAACATACATTTTACCCCCAAACGCCATTTTTTCCAGAGAACCCCCGAGAAGCTATTGTTTTGGGATAGTAGCTGGCGCGTTTTGTTGTAAAAACTTGGCAACCCTGTCTGCACAAACAGCAGAATAAACTGTCTTTGCTGGTGTTGTAAAAAAAAAAATTTAAGGATACACTTACCAAGTACTTACCAACATGATCATCATTTCTGAGAGAAATAGTAAAGGTGAATGCATATACGAACAAGTTCTCAGTTTAGGATTAGAAGAAATACTAACCATGCGCCTTTGATGACGTGGATGATTACATTACTGTTTCTCATCTGTCCATTATTGTCTAAAGCCTGTCCTGACAATTTCATTGGTCCAAACAGTTTCTGTTCGGGCATAATTACTCCTCTATGGATAAAGTCCAGACCATAGACTGTAAAAAAATATGGACGTAGTGTCCGTGAAGTCACCCATAGGATTCCGATAAGCTGCTCTAAAGCGTAAAATAGAGACGAGCTGGCCGTTGCCATCTTGGTAACACATCATTGCATGTCACGCCTGGATTACAGAAGCTTAGGTGACAGTGACTGTAGACAGCAGATAAATGGCTATCCACCTGCCACTCAAAGTAACCACACCCTTAATTATGCAACTTTAAGGCTTTATATAATGTAAACGAATAAGTTATAAAAAAATGTAGTGGTCACAAAGGGCATAATTAGCCGTATAGACCAAAACCACAATTTGTACCAGGCTGTAAATTTTATTTATTTATTTATTTATTTTTCTGCTGTAAAGTTGGGAATTTTAACATGGGGCTTAATGCGATTCTGCTCCCTTCTGGAGCCCTAGTGGCGAGTCGAGGAATTGCAGTTTAAGTTACTTTCTTATTGGATTCAAGAGAGGCCGCTGGAGGTTGCCGCTTCAACTGCCCGAGCTCAAATGTTGTGAGCGGGGCTGAGTTCGGTTGGCATCCAGGGTAAGTTCACAAGATTCAACAAAGAGTGCTCATTTACACAACGTGCTCACTGTTTCTGGTTATCTCCAGAACTTTATCACCGACAGATTTTTTTTGTTGTTGGTACATGTACATCCTGTTTTTGTAGAACTTAGAATTTTAAGAACTAATCTTATATGTGGGTCTGCTTTTCTCACTTCAAATTGGGGCTGGCTATTTTGAACATGAGCAAAAAACTTCTAAAGTTGAGTGGTTACCCCAGACTTTTTGTCCATTGGTCTCATTACAGCCCATTAACATAACTACTACTAATACTACTGCTACTAGTACTACTAATAATGATAATAATAATTAAAAAAACTATTATGTATATAAAAGAAGAAGAAAAATGTATTTATTGCATAAAAAAGGAAGCCTTATGTGACATAGTGGCACCAAGCGGAATTACAAAAAGTGAATGATTTTTCAAACAACCTTGTAAACTGCACATTAGCGCAACTCAAACATCACAAACACAGCTCTTTGTGTGCTTGAGATGCATGTCTCAAACGGTAAAAGTAGGCTACTTTCAATAAGAGGTCTAACATTAGGAATACTTTTAGCTATCTGGAGCAAACGTGAGTGTCTCGCTTATAATAAACCAATTCAGTGTATAGGCCTAATGCACCAGGCACATATTTTGACATGACGCGCTACAAATGTTTGATGCTGCCTACACTGCACACATTAAAACATCATAAACTGGTATGTCTTTCTGAACAGTTGCATGATTATGCTGTAGAGGCATCCGTTGTAGCGCATTGCTTTGACGTGTTCATGGACTGTTTAATCTTTGAAAGTTTAAATGCAGTGAATTTCAGGTTTCACTTCTGTAACCGAAGCTATGTAAGGCCATTCATAGTGATTTATGACACGTTATGGCATACCATGGGAGTGTCTATGGAAGTTAGTTAAAGGTGCCCTAGAATGAGTTGAAACAATATGTTAAATTGTTCTCTGATATCTTATTTAAGATACAGATACAGTTTTACAGGTCCATTTACAACCCTAGAAATTGTCCCTAGGATGTAATTCTGTTTTTGCCTTATTTGGAAGGGTCATGAATATTAATGTTAAGCTCTGCTCTGATTGGCTTATTTTAGCAGCTCACACAAATTTAGTTGTTCAGCGAAGCGGCTCGTGAGACACTTTAAGCAGAAAATCTCAAATGGAGATCGCCAAAATGCAGCTTACTTGTTTATTGGTGTTTTCAGATCATCCGCACACACGAGAGAAAGCTTGCGTGCATATGAACCAAGGGGCTAATCTAGCACCCGGAAAGCTATCCACCCATAGGGGCGGCCATTGCTAAACAAGCTATCACCTGCTGTTAGCATCCCTTTGACTCTCATTCATTTTTGCGTCACTTTGACAATGAATAACTTTACATCTGAGGCTTTTAAAGGGGGGGTGAAATGCTGTTTCATGCATACTGAGCTTTTTACACTGTTAAAGACTTGGATTCCCATCCTAAACATAGACAAAGTTTCAAAAATGTCAAAGTTTCTGTGTCAAAACAGGGTATATGCAGGAATCCTGAAGTTAATTTCAATACCTTTTTAAGACTTTTTAAAGACCTTCTCAAAATATTTTAAGACCTCATCGCACTTCAAGTTCTAATCGGCAACAAACCTTTAATAAACAGGTGTAGTCGAATGTAGACTTCAAATCTCTATCGTAGGCCAATTTTGTATTGTTTATTTTGCTTATCTGTTTTACAATGTATGGACGACCTAACTGCGCATTTCGCAAAATACATGACGTCAACCGTGCACAGCGCTCGCCAGGGATGGAAATTAACTTTTTTCAAAGTCTACCACTCAATGTTTTTACCAGCCACTTTTTTTATTTTTAACAAATTAATACTACAAGCTCTACAATACTTAAGCAGTTTATTTAATCTCAAGTCTCAATGAAATACTGACATTTTCACGATGATTTGTGGTCTTTTATGGCTTCCAGTTTTAGAGTTTTTAGTCCCAAGAATGAAACTATTCTTTTTGGTTTCTTTGAAGCGTGTTTACAACATACTGAGCAGAACATTGTCAGTAGGGATGCACCGAAATCAAAATTCTTGGCTGAAACCAAAAAAGAAGAAACCAAAGCCGAAAACTGAAAAATAAAATTCAAACTAGAATGTTTAACTCGACCTCACTCATGTGTAGATTAAATAATAATGTTCATGCCTACTGGCCTGCAGAAAGGTACAGAAGTTGAATAAAGTAATTAAATGTAAAATAAGTGCATATTTAACTGTTTAAATGAAAGATTAATCCTTATTAAACTTACAATCAATTCAAGCTATTCAATCAAGAGCATTGTTTAATGTCAAACTAAACATAAGGACATCACTCAGGCAGCAGTAAAGGCTACTGCGCCTTTAAGACCTGAAGCAGGGATATGCTCGTCTTTCTCGACTGTGCATACTATACAGTTCACTTAAGGCATATTCAGACTATGTCTGCTAGGATACTCATCAAGATGGACATGTTGACATACTTCTTGTGTGAGTTTGTCCATTTAAGCGCAGGACTTGAAAGAGAACTCAATATTTGCGCGCTGTGAGACAAGCACGCGCTCTCGGATGATGCACAGCGTCAGATCTTCTCTCAGCGCGCGCGAGTCTCACGGCGCGTCTTCACTCGAGTGATGACGGAGAAAACGACTGGTTATATGCGCATATACGGCAGCACTCGCATGCATTGAACAAAGTTTACAAAGAGGTGAACGGTGAAGCGAGTTTACCCGCCACAACTCAAAAT